>NW_028328256.1:0-78475 GCF_054136105.1 Typopeltis vanoorti
CTAGTAACCTAAAGTCTTATGAGGGAGGTCCTCCATGGGTGTGTTTGAATACCCTTGGCTGTTGGATGGAAGAATAAGAATTACGGTTTGCCAAAAATATTGGGAAGTTAAACGAAATATATTAAGATTAGGATGTTTAACAAACAAATATCCTGATGATTCTAAAAAAAAGGCAAGAATGTCTTTCATTCTTGATTTTGTGAATGTCCAGTTAAAGGTATATACAAAGGCATAATTAGCTGGACCTGACTGACGATAGTTATAGCGGTCTATGTATTGTCTTCAAATATATACTACGAAAAGATTACTTGTAAGCACATAGAATGTGAACATTATATAACAGTTGTACACTATTTGTACATCATTACATAACTATTGTACCATATTTGTTCGGCATTATATAACTGGGGTATCATATTTGTACAGCCTGTATAACTGTTAAAAAGAAGAGTGTATTTTAGAATCATATAGAAGTTTTTCTTTGTAACCCAACTGAGTTGTACTTCTTGACTAAGAAGTAGTTCAACTCAGCTCCATTTAGTTATGTAGCCAATTAGATTCATTATCTTTACACTTGGCTGTTAAATTGCTCTTCCATTATCATGCAAGAATGAGCAATTAGCTTAAAGAAATATTTGTTAATAACATTTTTTAAATTTAATATTTATGTTCTGGTCCCGTCTCCTTTTCATATCGGTTTCCTTGTTTCAGATCGATTCACAGCCGAATGCATTTCAGAAGAAATATTCAAACTTGGGATTTCGACGATGGTTTTAGATGAGCGTAGAGGTTTCAGGTTAATCTTCGACCTCTACGATCCATTCACACGAAAACAGTTTTTCTTCAATTATAATAAACTGCTGGTCATTTACTTGTCTGGATCCCAAGATGAAGCTCAGAACTTCCTACAAAAGGTACGCAAAGATTCATACGACTTATCAATTAAAATAAAACTTACATCATCGAGTTCATTACATTCAATTTAAAAAGTCTCTTGACCTTTGTTCATTTCGGACATATAGCAACCATTAACCTCTGAAGTTTATTATTTCAGCTAGTACAAAATATTTAGATGCTTATCAAAATCCAGAGCTTAGTTATAACATACTAGTATCATCACTGCTTCATCCAATTGAAGCACTTCATTAAATTGATGCATACAAACTGGCCACTGAATTAGAAAACTTTAGGAGAAACCTGGGTGGTCTGAAAAGTTCTCGGCCTAACAATGAAAAATGAACCGAATTTCTAATTTCAAAATTATTCTTATTTTTCAACAAAATCTCCCTTAAGGCTAATACATTTATTCCAGCGATGCTCCAGCGCCATTATCCCGTCCCTGTAGTGGTTCTCGGTAGGATCTGCAAAATACCCTTCTACAGCTCAATCACCTCTTGATTCGAAGAAAAACTCTGAACAGCGAGGAAGAGTCTTAGTTTTGGGAAGAGATAGAAGACAGAGGGAGTCAAATCTGGGGAATAGGGTGGATGTTATAACTATTCATAGTGCAGAGGTGTTTTGGCAATGGGAATTGCCAAAACACCTTTGTGGGCATGTGCATTGTCCTGATGAAAGATGATTTTTTTTCTTCTGAAAACCTGGCCTTTTCTTATGATTTTTTTCGTCTAGCCTGGTTAAGAGATCGAAATAATATTCCCCTGTTATTGATTTACCCTTTTCAAGATAATTAATAAACAAAATGCCTTTAGCATCCTAAAACACCGATGCCATGACTTTGTCTTCTTTGACGCTGAACAGCCCGCTTCTGTCCACTGTTTTGACTGCTGTTTAATTTCTGGTGTGTACTGGTCAATCCAAGTCTCATCCGTAGTAGTAAATCGATGCACAAAATCAGTTTTATTCTTGTAAAAACGCTCGAAGCACTGTTTAGAGATTTTCATGAAGTGCGTTTTTGATGTGCGCCATCCATCTTGCGCAAAGCTTTTTCATTTGCAATTCTTCATGCCAAATGTATTCTGCACGTTCTATTGAAATGCTTATAGTCTCAGCAATTCGAGGAACTTTGACTCGTCATCATCCAATAACATATGGTGCACTGATCAATGATTTCTGGTATTTTTACACTTTTTGGACGTCCTTCACGTGGATCTTCAAGGCTGGTACGGCCACGTTTAAACTCGGCAGCACATTTCTTAATTGTCTAAAACGAAGGAGGAGAGTGTCCTTAAACTTTTATAAACTTGGAATGAATTTCTTTTGGCGTTAAACCTTCTTTTACAAAGAATTTTATAACCGCACGATACTCAGTTATATCCATTTCAAGGGATACAGATAACACTTTGGCTTCCGGCAGCTGTATATATATATAAAAAACTACTGGATAGAATGACTTCCAATTTCACGTCGATGCTTATGACAGATGTACCAACTTAGAAAAAAAAAAAAATCTTGCCGATAGTGTTGCCATTTATGGTTGAGACCGAGAACTTTTCAGACTACCCGCGTATCTACGCAAAGCTATATACTTGGCTGTATCACCCCATGTTTCATCTGTGGAAAAGTGTCCCACATTGCTTTTCTAAGAGGCGTAACTGTGGTCTTAAGAAAAACTGTCAGGAACCAGAGCGCCGTCGTCTGAGAAGGCTTGAACGGACAAACAGAACTACTTCCTGTGTGCTAATGTTGACAGAAGCATTTAATGAAAGCTCTTCCCAACCCATGTCTTATCAAATTATGCGCAGCGAATTGAAGACGATCGGTATTGGTAATGCCTAAAGAGAATAGGTGGACGGGATCTGCTGCAAGTGAGACACACTATGGAGGAAGAAATTAGCTTAAAAAGTTACATCGACAATAGCCCTGCGCCAATCTTCAAGCAATTACACAAGAAGGTCTTCTAAAAGTAACAGGAAACAAATCCGATTGCAAAAATGGAAGAGCAAAGTAACCGATTTGTGCGCTGGAAAATAAACCTTTACATGACTAATTTCTTCGAGATACTGAGGACAAAATTGACGTGAACAAGACGTTACAATGGCTACAATATGGATATATTAAAAAAAAAAGAAAAGAAACAGAAAGATTTATTCTAGCAGCTCAAGAACAGCCATTACAAACTAATGCAATCAAAGCAAAAATTTTGAACATCAATAATAACAGCAAATGCAGATTATGCGATCAGAAAGATGAGACTGTAGAACATCTAATCAGTGCCTGCAGAAAAATAGCTGAAACTGACTATAAATACCGCCATGATCAAGTGGCCAAAATAGTTCATTAGCAGGTATGCAAAAAATATGCTTTTCCTACTTCTGATAACTGGTGGCAGCATAAACTAGAGACCGTATTGGAAAACGAAACAGCAAAAATTCTTTAAAATTCTCAAAAATTCAAAAAAGACTTTAGAATACAAACTGATCGGCATTTGGAACACAATAAACCTGACATCACAATTATCGAACATCGACAGGTTTGGATTATCGATATCGCAGTACTCAAAAAATTACTAAATATCGAGATCTGGCAATCGAAGTTGGTCGACTGTGGCTTAAACACATCAAAGTCATCCCAATAGTTATCGGTGCACTTGGTGCAACTGCAAAGAAACTGTCCGGCTATTTACAGCAATTAAACATCAACGAAGTGACCCCATATGACCTACAAAAAACAGCATTACTTGGAACAGTCCATATTTTACGACGCTACCTGACGGGCTATTCTTAGATTCTTGGATGGAATCTGAATTGCTCTGTAACACCAGTGAAATTGTTGTTTAAATGGTATCTTGTTTTGACTGTGTATCAGTTCTAATGATGATAAGATGATGATGATATATAATAATAATAATAAAATATAGTGAGTGTGGTTCTGCGGAAGTCGCTTTTACTTCCGTAGGGCTCTGCCTCCCAAAGAAAGCCGTTTTGAATTAGAACCGTTTCTCCAGTTAGTCTACCTCCGGCACTGGTAGGCATGCTTCTTCTCCCGAAAATTCCGTTTTTTTTTTATAGAACGTAGAACGCACACTCTTTTCGACAGTAATCTATTGCTTTAAATTTAGGAATTTTGAAACGGAGAAATTTTGCGCTTCTCTTCGCCGAAATCTATCACATACAGCTATCTGTTATTCGTTATTGGTAGAGACTTCATTTCTTCCTCGCTCTCCAAAGTTAGACTGGGCTAAACGTCTTTGCCTACTCCCTACAGGGAATATAAAATGTGTTACCAAAGTTACTAAAAACATGACATTTTAATCGCAGAAAATTTCCCTGAAAGAGTGCAAACGCAAATTTAACATGTTACTTGCTTTTGACCAATTGCTTGAAAGTTGTTAATGCGATCGCAATTCAGGGAGTGACTTTGAAGGATTATTAATAAATTCTGCTGGAACGCGGTCCTCTCCTCTACTGCAGATTTTAGAAAACGCATGTAAACATTCTGTAGTGACTTCTATTGATATGAAATTTACGGACTCGACGTTAAACACTTGTATCATAACGGAGTTAATATTCGGGATGTGCTTCTATCAAGGCTGAAAGATGCGTAATTTCTAATAGTGAAAGATTTTTTTAAGTTGCAAGTAAGTACCACAATTTGTAGTATTAAATTAAGAGCAACAGTGGGTAGTGGAGTAGTATGCCATCCCACTAGGTGTGTTGGAATTCTTGGAGGTACCGTGTAATAACAGCAATGATGATATCGTTCGTCTTGAAGTTTTAGTGATGACTTCGGTGCCGAAAGAATTCAAATCCTCTAAAATTTAATTCCTATTTTAAAAATTATGAAATCGAAAACATAAGAGAGAAAGAATATATTAAAATAACCATAAATATATTAAAATTAAAAATATATTTATGGTTTTATTGGTTATCTATAATCAAAGCAAGAATATAGCGGCTTTGAAATTTTAATAAACAATTTGGTCATCACAATGATAAATTTGACATTAATTTTCTCATCATTAAGAATTTCTTCATTATTAATGTCAAATTTATCATTGTGATGACCAAATTGTTTATTAAAATTTCAATCTCGCTATATTTTTGCTTTGAGTATAGATAACCAATAAAACCATAAATATATTTTTAATTTTATATAATATTATATAATGTTTCAAAATAAATATTTCAATTTATGATTCTTGATATAAATATTTTATAACCATCTGTGTACTCTATTCACATTTTATCCTTATATTTTTTTTTTAGTTTTGATAACTTAATTTAAAATATGATCAAAATAATAAAATATGCTCTACAGTTCCAATCCCTCTAATCCTAACTGGCTAAACCTTCATCATATTACAATGTTCAAAATGGAGTAGTTATCATGACTAACGTTGTCTATCCATTTTGGTCCTTTGCTCTTTTACCGAGTAGTTTTGCTTATACGCTTCTGAAGTATACCCTTATTTTCCATAAACAAAACCGATTCCATCCCACTACAAAATTCTGAACTAGATTTATACTATGATACATATTGTATGCTGTTTATAAAGTCGATACAGCGCATTGTTGTATTTGATTCTCCAGAGAACGTTTTGTTCAGGGGTCCAAATATTTTCTGAGGATTTTTCTTGCAAAAACTAAAATCAAATTCTCTGCTGTTCCCGTTTACATATTGAGATTTCACATTAAGTAACAATGAGATAAATCACATATTTATATTTGTACATTTCTTCCAAGAGATATATTTTAAGCTGAATACACGAGTACATGCGTGTGCGCGCGCGCATGTGTGTGTGTGTGTGTGTGTGTGTGTGAGAGAGAGAGAGAGAGAGAGAGAGAAAGCGTGACTAACCCTCTTTCTTAGATTCTCATTTGGTTCTATTATAATTAATAAATATTTCAATTTTTCTATTTTTTTTCTAATTCATTGTTCCAAGTTTTCACACTTGCATTAGTTAACCGATTTTACCTGGTATTGATCATTATTGTAGATTTTTGTTGATTAATTTTTAGCCATATTTCTTGTAATGTTTTTTCTAGTTCCAAATATTTTAACCCTTCGTTTTCTTTGGTTCTTCACATTATGTGATGTTACTGTCACATATGCCAAAATTGGTACTGATTTGTTTAGTAGAGTGTCTCTAGCGTCTGGCAATGATCAAATAAAGTATAAACAACTGATTAAAAGTATGTGAGCTACACAATCACCATGTTTTAATCCATGAGTTATTGGAAGGAATCATTTTGACACGTGTGCTTTTGAAGTTTCCAATGTTTACCTTGTAAGTTTTACTAGCTTATCTTGCATCCCAAAGTGCATCATAAATTGATATAGTTTTCCTCTGGTAATGCTCTTCTATGCTTAAATTTTAAAAAGAAACATGTGAAACTTTACTTCATTCTCCTAACTTAAACAGATCCGATGGTTCACGTCCATCCCCTTTATTGGAGATAGTACTTTATAAATCAGCTAATCTTTACTTTTTATTGTATACATTTTTTTTTGTTAGGAAATTTATTGACCTTTTTAGTTATCTTATATCAACTACTAAGGTGGCGCTTTTTGGAATTGTCAGTTATTGTTTAATTTGAGCTTAAAATGTACTGAAGATGCCTATGACACACAGGCGAAAATTATACTATTATATAATCTTTGTAAGTGAGTTTTCCGTTATTAATTTTGTATCTATCTTATATGCTTGTTGGAAATTAACAAAATTCAAATGAATATTTATATATAATTTTCAAAACGACTCTGATAGTTATTTGATTATATATGTATCTGTTCATGTGTCAATTTGTGTTTCCTGAAATCTACTTCCTTGACACCAATTACTATCTTCATAAATTCGTTTAATCTGTTTTTCAAAATATAGGTAACTACACTTAATGGCCACTGAATTAAAAACGCTTACCTATATCGTATTGGCATCCTTTAGCCCAAATCACAGCACATATGCGGTTTGGCGTAGACTCCACTTTGTGGAATCTATGGATTGCATCAATATCTATAACATGCCAGGCGTTCACCAGAGATCCGGACTTTATGGTGGCTATGAAAGATAAAAGAAATCGCTGTCAGGCTCGCTGAACCTGTATTGAACAATTCTTTTGGGGTGGACAGTAACGTTGTCGTCAATGAATCAACCGTTGGATAACAACCGTTGGACTGTTGAATAAAGCTCAACATTTCAGGATGAACTTGATCTGCAACAATATTCAGATATTCCTTGGAAAACACCCGATCTTCCAGAGGGAACCCACTCCATACCAACATATCATGCCTCACACCATGACACTGCAACCAGAAACTTGATGTGAGTATACAAGGCCAAATTTTTTCCTCAAATCACAGCACATATGCGGTTTGGCATAGATTTTTGCAAAATGAAATCATTCAATAGAATGATTCCAGATATGTCATAGAATCATTCAACGTCTATGACATATCTGTTCAGTTAAAGGACACCAGAGAGTCCTTTAACTAAGCAGATTTAATGGAAATGGACATTGCTCCCAGATGCATTTTTCTCATATGTGACATACATCCTCAATGGGGTTCACATCCGAACTTTGTGGTGGCTACGGAAGATAGCAAAATACGCTGTCATGCTCGCTGAACAAGAATTGAACAATTTTTCGCTGTGAAGAGTAGCATTCTCATCCACGAAACAGTCGGCACCTGCTGGTTAAAGTGTAACATTTCAGGATGGACTTGATCCTCAACAATATTCAGATATTCCTTAGAAAACACCCGATCTTCTAGAGGGAACCCGCTTCGTACCAACATATCATGGCGCACACCACAACACTTTTTTTGTGGATTTTAATCTTAGCATTTACCATAATTTTTTGATGCAACAGAGAAACTTTCGAAAATATATAATAGATATATGAAAAAGATATATAGAGCCTGTGTAGCTCAGTGGATGTGACGTTTGCACACCATGGCGCTTAACCGTACAAAGGAAGACTTCTTGGTTTTAGTCACGACTAGAGGAAATTTTTCTAAGCTTTTTTTCGGCCGGTTCCCGAGTTAGTCGATCTCTGTAACGGGCAAGTGGGTTTTTTCTCCCGTAAACTCAAGAAAATTGACTGTAGAACCCACATTATTTCAGACATTAAACACGAGTGTTATGGACCACGAGATGGCGGCACTTGTTGAGCCGTCTCTCTTCACTGCGAGCCCCTTAATTAGTGATAGCCTTGGGCCAGCTATCTCTGATTGGGTACCGGCGGAGATTGAACTGCCCACTCAGTCTCCAAAAGTTAGATAGGGCTAAAAACGGCCTCGCCTACTCCCTATATACGGGAATAAAAAGGCGTTAGTTGATTTTTTTTATATATATGAAAAATATATATTCCATAAATGAGAGAATACAATATAAGTATACATTAGTTACTAAAGTAACAAGAAAAACGTTCAGAAAAAAGTGTATACATATTCATGGTTTGGTTTTAGATTTGAGCTAAGGCAATGAATACAGTAACAAGCACTGGCATTCTCTGCTTCAATTCAAATTTCAGAAAAAGACATATAATTGTCCACAGTTTCAGCGACTGAGAAATACGAATGACATTATGATGTGTCCACAAATATCATATTACATCTTTCCAACATTCTGGGGACATATTACATCTTTCCAACATTCTGGGCCCAACGATTTTCCAATGGAAAATCGTTGGGCCCAGACGGGATTCCAGTGGAGGCATGGAAGGCACCGGGGGAAGAGGGAATTGACCTGCTGTGGGACGTGTTCATGTAAGTTTGCCAACAGGAAAATATACCCGAGGAATGGAGGAAAAGTACTCTTGTCCCCATTTACAAGGGTAAAGGGTATGCACAAGTCTGTAAGAATTACAGAGGAATAAAGTTGATGTCCCACACAATGGAAATCCTAGAAAGGGTTCTTGATGGTAGATTGAGGAAGGAGGTGGAGATTGCAAAGGAATAATTTAGTTTCATGCCTGGTAGATCTTTGATCTACCAGGCATGAAACACTTTTCCTTCATCTGCCATAACTGGCAGATGAAGGAAAAGTTTCGAGAGAATCAACGAGAGCTACATCTGGGTTTATTGATCTGGGGAAAGCATACGATAGAATGCCAAGGCAAGAAGTCTGAGAGAGAAGAAGGTACCGGAGAAATATGTCAGGGTGGTGCAGGAGATGTACAGAAATGTGAAGACAAGTGTTCGGACCTGTCTGTGACAGACAGAAAGTTTTCAAGTAACAGTTGGCTTGCATGAAGGGTCAGCATTAAGTCCGTTTCTGTTTATTATTTTGATGGAGGAGATGAGAGAAGACACGCCTTAGACAATGTTGTATGCAGCTGACATCTTGCTGTGTGCAGATTCAACAGAAGAAGTGGCAGCTAAACTGGAAATATGAAGGAAAGTACTAGAAGAGAGAGGTATGAGACTGAGCAGAAGTAAGACAGAGTATATGTGTTGCAAAGTGGACGGCGGCCAGGAGACAGATCTGGAGCTGGAAGGAAATGTCATCAGGAAGGTGACGGACTTTAGATAAGTAGGTTCAACAGTGGAAGAAGATGGAGGGGCTGAGAAGGAAGTGGGATGCAGGATACAAGCGGGTTGGAGAAACTGGAGGGAGATGGCTGGAGTGCTATGCGATAAAAGGGTGCCGATCAATTTGGAAGGTAATATCTATAGGACAGCAGTGAGGCCAGCTATGATATATACTATGGAAACTGTGGCCCTGAGGAAAAATAACATCAACAGGATGGAGGTAAGCAGAGATGAGAATGCCACCTCCATCCTGCTGAGAAATGACTATGTGAGGGGAGCAGTGAAAGTTACGAACATAGGAGTGAAGATAGAGGAGGCAAGTTTGAGATGGTTTGGTTATGTGATGAGGAAGGAGCACGAATATGTAGGAAGAAAGGTCATGCAGATGGATGTGCAAAGGAAGGAGGAAGTGTGGAGAGCCGAAGAAGAGATGGAGGTGCTGGTAGAAGAGGACTTGAGGATGAAGAACTTGGATGTGGTGACAGCCCATGACAGGAGGATGTAGAGGAGACTCATCATTAACAGTGACCCCACTTAAGTGGGACAAGCTACAGAAGAAGAAGAACAAGAAGAAGATGCTTCTGTTTAAGAATCAGTTTCTTTTGTTTGGCATATCCTCCAAATATTTTTAATATTCTATAATTACTTCATTAAGGATAATATTGTTTACAATCTTGTATTTGAAGAGAAAATTTCCATGTGTTCCTGCAGGTTCCTGTGTTTGCAAAGTTCTACCTGAGATGGTTTGTTTTCATTGATGGGACTGTGAATGGTAATGAACTCTCACATTACTTTACACATAATCTCACTGCACTTCACTACGCCACCTTTGTAAGTCTTTCTTCCAGCTCTAAAAACGTAACCAAACATGTAAGTAAATCTTAATGCTCTTAAAACACTTGATTTGGTAAGTTCTAATATTTCTACATTGACTAGTAAGAAACAGGTTCTAATTTCTTTCTTTATTGTGTCAAGGAAAGATCAAAAGGTAGACGTCGAATTCAAGCGAAGCAAATCGGTATCCTGTATGAAATCACCACTTTTCGAAAGCCAGTTTTCCCGTCAAATTCGAAGGATGCCAAAAGAGACCATCACGTGCTGAATCACTTTCGTCCAGTGAGGTCTTCACTGTTCCAGGACTGCAATAACTTGAATTATCCCACACTCAATTTGGCTAGTTTCGAAGTAAGTAAAGAAACATGAGAACCCTCAGATCTTAAGAGTTCTATGTATTTTGCTTATAATAAAAAATGGTTGCATATTGATAAATAATCAAGAAAAAAGAACAAATACAATGGCATAGCATCACAAGGCGTCTTAGCCAGCTAAGGAACAATCCTCCTTCTGTCAATTTCTAACGGCTGGTGAAAGAATCCATTAATAGGATTGACAGTGCAAACTCTCTGTTGAGGCTAAGACGAATAGAATACTAACTGCTCTCTCTTGTGGATAGCACGAATCTTTCGCCTTCCTACTACATTCTTGCATAAAGATCGTTATAAATATATATATATATATATATTAAAATTATATCTCCTACACAAAACAACATACAGATGACAATAATTAAAAAATTCCAGCAAAAATATTTAAAAAATGAATCCAACCAAACATTACAATTGTGCATTTTGAATAACTAAATTTTTGATTTCAACAGACACCTTATAATGTTTGATACTGGAAAAAATATTTCAATAGCCACATCATTGTAACACATTCTTATGAACACTATCATTTGAAGGAAAGTGCTAACTTCAACTATTGTCCTCCACTTGAAATAGCCAAACTACACTCTGCCTGATTTACTACCAAAGCAATCTAATGTGCACCCACCAAGGTATGCTATGACACGTAAGGGAATGCCAACCTTGAATCCTTTTCGACTTGATGTACCTGAAATTTTCCTTATCATATTTTGTACCATCATTCCTGTTTGTATCGCTCGTCAAATAACCCCCTCCTTCAGAACTCTGCACAACATTCCATTCTTTTCAATTATCAAGTTCGAAGAAATTCAGAAGTTGGACAACTAATGGACAGCAATGCACAATATACATCCTCTCCATTTCAACTGAACCCCATCATCCTGTGGTGTGATCTGTTTCCCCAAATGAAGCTTTGGTGAAACAACGAATATTCCCGCTAACAATCGATACCTTCCTATATGGAAGAAATACGAAGAAGACCAAAATGGTAGATGTTCTTTATCACTCAATTAAGAATGCTCAGCTTATTAGAAGTCTGAAGTGGCAATTGGGACTTCAGTCCTCCATATCTTGGAAGGTTACAGCGTCCACAATTCCAAATGGCTCTCTTTTCCAACAGTACAGGACAAGTTGGACAAGTGGAATCCTTTGCTATGAGTGACGACCTAAACAAATCGTACTTCTACCTAGTCGAATTTCTGAAAACCTGCTTCACACTCCAAATACTGGATCACTTCTTGGTCAGTCCTCTTTCCGATACACGATAGAGGCCATCTCTCCTCTAGGCAACTGACCAAGATCTTGTAAATCTTCTCTTGTATATTACATCCTTCTCCTCCAATCACCCCAACCTCGCATCCTTACGCACTACAAAGGAGTCAAATAGGTTTTCTTCCAGGATTTCTAATTTTCCTTACCATGGTCTGACTATTGTTCCTCTCATTTTAATCTAACACTTAGTGGAAATGCATAACTTAAAATATTCTCAAATATTCTCAAAAGTAGAATATTTTCAAAATATTTCTACTTTCAAACTGTTGTACAACCAGAAGTATATCAGGGCAATTGCTGAAAATAAATTCAGCTAACCCGTGTGGCTCGCATCAAGAACTCCAGTTTCATACTTTACCTATACCAAAACAGGCAGCATATGAAATCGGAACGCATTCAACAGATACAAATTAAATTTCTCTTTTATCCTGATGGCACCACTGTAACTTCAGCAAAGGTTACAGTGGTTTACTAAACGTTATTCTTGTATAGTCGACCGACTATACAAGAATAACGAGACTATACAGAAATAACAAGACTATACAGGAATTCTAAGAATTCCAGTATAGTAGACAACGGAAATTCACATCCTACTATACCAGAATCCAAGCACGGTATTCCTCCTGTAGTGTTTTGACAGAAGACATTAGAAAACTACTAAATAACTTGGATACTAAAAAGTATTTTGTTCCTGATGACATCTCTCCAATTGTTCTCCAGTATTATGCTCCAGAGGTACCACTCGTCCTGCATCGTATCTATAATTTATTATATATATCTGGTACTTATCCGAATGCATGGCAGCAATCTCCTTTATATCCTATTCCAAATAAGGATGGAAAATCTACTAGTAGTAGATTTTCCATTTGATAGTAGCTCAGTCCTCTTTAAAATAATGGTGAAAGTCATCAATACTTCTCCTCTACTTAGAGAGCTACCAATTTTAGTGACCAACAGCATGGATTCCACCAGTCAAAATCCACAGCTGATCATGTAGCTTAAGGCACACTGGACAAATGACCTAGAAAGGTGCAGAGAAACTTGTGCTCTCATCCTCAGTGTTTTCAAAGCTTTCACCATGTGTTGAATCATGACTTGACATGCTAAATAAATTACTATCCTTTGCTGCCATCCTCTTGAATTGGATAGTCTGCTTTCTCTCTTGTCATTCTCTTTGAGTTATGGTAGATGACTCCAGAAGATATGGTGTTACTTTAAACGATTTTCTGTCCCCCTCCCCTTCCCCTTTTAAGGTGAAGTGCCAGATGTTCGGTGATGTGTTTGGGGAGAACGCGTGTTCTTTGTCGGTGGGTACCATTTGTGTGAAGATAGAGGGAGGAGAGAGGTGGGGAGGAGGAAGTGGTGGGCCCCCAGATACCAGGCGATCATGTATGGAGAGGGGAGGAGAAGAGCGGGAGTTTGGGGGAGGGAAGGGCGTAAAGAGCTCGTGACATGTTCGTTGCCTGTCGTGAGTGGAGAGGGGAGCCTGGAGAGTGCACGTGGATACCAGGTGGACATGTGTTTGGGGGGAGAGGGTGACTTTCGTTGCTCCTCACGTGACATGCAGTCTTTTGTGTGGGGAGGTATGGCGGGGGAGGGAGGGCAGAGGCACGGGAATTCCCTGGCAGTTGTGTCTATTTTTGTAGGAATACGGTGTAAAATATTACACGTTTAATGTTTTTGTGTGATGGTGAGAATAGTTAAGTTCTCAGTTGCTCAACTGTTGTTTCGTTATGTTGTGGTGTGAGTTGGTGTCTTGTTCTCGTGTTTTTGGAGGGGAGGGTTAGTTACTTTTGTTTTTATTTACATTTTTGTTTACTTATTTTAATTCCAATTAGATTGCATTGATGGTTTGGATAAACAAATAGCACTTTTGGTTTTGCATTTCTTGCTTTCTTGAGGATTTAAAGAATTTTCTATTTGTAGAATTGAATATTTTTAAGACTGTAATTGAATTATAAGTTTTATTTATTTTATCGATGTTCAGATTTCTTCAGGATTTAATGATTTTTCTATTTTAGCATCGATTAACGGACTGAATCAATGAATGAACAAGTGAGAAATATAGAATCAAGTTGAAATCACCTGCAGGAAGAAAGAAACACAGAAAAAATAACAATATATCTTTAAAAATACAACTTTACCACCAAGTATAAGTCTAGCATTGAAATGTTTTCAACGAAAGAAAAAATATGTTCTATTAATATTTTGAGGGTAAAATATCGACCTTCTACTCAAGGTGTCAGCAAAGTATTGAACTTGTTTGGACTCTCTCTCTCTCTCTCTCTCTGTCTAGCGGATTTCGAGATACTCTCTGGCCATGCATTCTAGAGCTCTCTAGATGCACGCAAGATTACGAGAGATTGTCTCTCGAATCCGAATGGTCGGGTGTTGGATAACACAGGATATTGTAGAAGGGTTATACTTCTTCTGGACCTACAGGTGGGATCATAGTATGTAACACTATTTTCAGTGCGAACTTTTATATTTTAAAAGAAATTAAAATAACAGCTCTTTTTGAGTGCTGAATAGCACTACAAAGGAGCTAATTGATGTGTCTTCCATGATTTCTACTTCTCTTATATTTGGTCTGATTATTGTTTCCTCTCATCTGACCATAAATCTGCTGAGAACATTTTAGCACATAACCAGAAATAATACTACATCGTTATATCCGCAACTATATCTTTTAAAGATTTACAGTGTCAGCAAATTATTTTATATTAAAAAGTATCAATAAGAAACAAAAATAAACGGTATTTGATGGATACCTCTGCACTCTCCAATCCCATAGAGTTCTGAATCGTAACTGATATTTATTTTGAATTTTATCATGTATGAAAGCAACTCTTAACTTATTAGCAGTAACTAAAGAAATATGTTGAGTATGCAATAAACAGCTGACGACCTGCTTTAATTTTTTATTTCAAAGTGGCCATTGTTCCACGAGAAAAGATTAAATGAGAAAGGTGAATATGAACTGTCCGGTGGTATGGATTCAACTATGATAAAGATGTACGTCCAGTTTATGAAATTAAAGTAAGGTTTCATTGTTTTTTACATTAAATTATTTATAGTTATTTGGCTTACTTAGGATGTAGTTAACTTAATATTCAGAACATACAAAAACTAATCAATTCATTAGGCATCAGATGCTGTAGGGTCTCTCCGTTCCTCATTGACGTACCTCGCCAGTCCAAGGCAGGTGTGTTCAGTTCTATGCGCTTCTTGAAGCTTTTCAAAAAAAAAAAAATTTTTTTATTAGAAACCTTAAGAGAATCATTCATTCTTTATTTATTCGAAGTTCAGTTAATTATTCCCTAACAGTTAGGATGTCTAACTGTTAGGGAATGTATAATCAATCCGCAGACTCTCTCTGTCTGCATGTGATTCTAGATTCGTGGACGAATAGCAGAGCAACTCAACAAAGCTAATTCAATTCATTATTTCTTTATTGTTTTTATATATTCTTCTTTCTGGATGATAAAGACAGAGGGATTAACTGTGTTTTTTTTAATTTAGATTCATGCAAATTAACAAGGAGATTTTAATAGTTTTATGATATTTCTTGTGATTCTTTAAAAATAAACAAGAATGCTTATTTTGTTAAGTCTGTGTTTAGTAGGCGAACAATTTTTTTTTTCAGATATAAGCTTATTGAACCAAAGGACGGAAAAATAGGGGAATTGGAAAATAACACCTTTACGGGAGTATTGGATATGCTATTCACCCAGGTGAGAATTATTTAATTAGAGAATTGTGGGGAAAAAATCCAAGATTGCTGTAATCGTACTGATGAAATATGTTTACAGAATGCCGACATGAGCGTCTTAGCATTGACTGAGACCTACAAAGCCAGCTTAGCTGCTGAACTAATCTTTCCTCTGTGGGTAGTTCCAATAACCTTCATGACCAGAGTTCCAAGATCAATACTAAAGCCAACAGCACTAATCTCTCCATTCCCTCTGAAGGTGAGTATTTAATCGTAAACTGGTTAATGTTTTCAATGAAGAATTTTCTTTAGCATTTTAATATTAAGAAAATTGGTTTGAGTTCCAAAGCAGTCATTGGATTAGACATTTTCAGATCCTACCACATGCAAATATTCAGGAAGTGCCTGGTAGGTTTGGTAATAAAACCGATATGTGTTGCATGTTTTGCTCTGGATGTGATCCCCAACTACCATCCCTTGTTGGAAATCAGTTTAGATGAACACAGAATCTTGACATGGTGTTCAGTGCAAAACATGCAGAACATCTTAGTCTTATTACCAGACTTACCACACACTCGCTGAACATTTGAATGTAATAGAATTCGAAATTTGCATGGCATGTAAGGTGTCAAAATACGTTTGTCAACTTAGGGTGTGTGGATGTGTTGTATGTATAATATCAATTATTTTTACTACATTTTTGACAGTTCCACTATCCTTATCTTCATCAACTCGGTCCTTTCCTAATCCTATATCATTATGTCATTAGTACATGGAAAGTTGATGGTGCTTCCACAAACGCGTACCACATATCTTAAAAGGTTTGTAAGGATGCTATCTTAATGCTGCGTAGTTTGTCGTCCTACTTGTTTTTTTGAATAACACTCTTGGCTACTTCAAAGGCTACTTCAAACCATGAATATTATACCCACCATAAGTGGGTGAAAGTTGCTTAGACAAATAATCTTAAATCGATTGAACTATCTTTCAATTCTATGTGCCATCTCTTCTTCTCTCCTTTTGCAGTTATGGATAATGCTGATCTCAATGTTGTTCTTGTCAAGTGCCTTTGGATATTTTCTTCTCTCGAAGTCCAGTTGCATTGCCAATGGTAGAAGATTCACTTTCTCTGATATCACGTGGATATTCTTCAGAACTATGGTCTTCAAAGGTAACTCATTTCTATTCTTTTGTCGGACACATTCATATCAGCATTCATTAGACAGTGTGCGAATATACGCAGTGATACGAAATAATTTGATGAATTTGAAATAATATAAAAGATATATTTAGTGATTAGGACCGCGTTACATATTATGACTCGTAGACGTTTTTATCATGAGTCCATACACTATTCACTTCTATCACACTTATTATTTATGTAATTAGAAATGACAAATAATTAACAAGGTTTAGAACTCTGAAACGAAAGCGACACAGACATAGAAGGAAATTAATGTAAAAAGAGGATAAAGGTGGAGGCTACGAAAGTATCTTTGACTTAAATTTTTGTCTATTCAATCTCGAATAAAATTATATGTAACTTATTATTTTATACTCACACTTCTCGAATAATATAAATATACACTCCTTGGAAAGAAGCCGTCGGACATTCCCTTGGGCAACATCCATAGCGACATTTATCGAGTCACCTATTTGTAGCCGGTATAAACTGAAGGGACATGATTTTCCCAAATCAGTGCACAAGCGGACAAGCGGGAAATGGCTGCGAGAAGGAAATTGGCGGAATTTCCAAGAGGTGTTCTAGTATGATATTTTGTAGCCCTGTCATTTCGGCATATTGTTGACAAATTGGCCATCCCTGAACAACAACATCAGTGATTCCCTAGTGACATGGAATTGTAGAATTTCAACTGCAGTGCTACTCTCAATGAAATACCCACCAAAGTCAAAGAAAGATACCGTAGGATGTTAAATTTATGTAAGAACCGTCATTTTTGGGTCGACATTGAGTGGACCGAATGCGGAGTTCTGGGAGACGACTGGCACAAGAATCTTCACCAACTAATTCAGAACCCAGTTTCATGACATGGATTTCCATAGTAGAACGGAAATCTTACCCAATTCCCACGTTACGCGGACCAACATGAAGCGTCCACTTCAGTGATGAAAAGCGAAAGTAAAGTGGGACGTGGAAGGTTAAAACGCTGTGTTGTGGAGCGACGAATCACGCCACCCCCCCCCTATCCAGCAGATGGACAGGTGTGGGTGTGGAATAAGTGCGGTGAAAGTCACTTATTAGACTACACAATGCAATGCGTTCTACTTTGTAGCGTTTCTTCAGAAATGACCATTATCTCTTTCAGCAAGACAATTCACCTGACTTGACTGTCTTCCACAGTGTCTTGATCTTAACCCTGTTGAACATCTGTGGGATGAACTGGAGCATCAGATGAAGTCAGGACATGTCCTGCTCACAACAGTGCAATACCACATTATCAGCAAAAGTTGTTATTGGTCGCTATCGTACTCTTGAATGACTGCGTACAGAATTGCTGCAGTCGTTGCAAGAAATCCTACATCGTATTAAGTTGGGCACAGTGGCTGTTTGTTTATTACACCATGGTGTCCGTTAACTTCTTTCCAACTAGTGTGTTTGTGTGTGTATATATATTAAACCGGTTTATGATCAAGGTGCGTCAAACGTTTAAATCACTTGTTGAAACATATTCTTCCATGTAAACCCCTTATCCGGTCTGTTTCTGAGTAATTTATGTGATTTTCCAGATATTCCTTCTACGCCTTTTCGATACGAAGCATTCCGTGTGTTCGGTGCTTTTTGGTTGCTGTTTGTCTACGTTATGGGATTAGCTTATAGCAGCTGCCTGCTCTCATTCCTTACAGTAAACCAAAGAGAGAAACCGTTAGAGACAATGGATGACCTTCTTAAGGCTGTAGAAGAGAAAAGATTTTCCTTTGGCGTTCCACAAGACGTCTCGGTTTACTTTGCAATCATGGTAAGTATTTATTCTAGCGAAAACCTTCTTTACTTCTTACAAATATATGTTTTCTGTATTGTTTCGAAAAGGAACCATCAAATCGCTATATTTAAATCTTCTAGTATACAGTTCTACGGGGTGTCCCAAAATTCACGTAAGATTTAAATTTAGCGCCATTTATGCGGTAAAGGTCAACGAAAAAAAAAAAGACTGCGTGACAACTGACAGTTCAGGGTTATTAAAAATGAGCACACACAGCGAAGAGAGTTCGTTGAATGGATTATGGAACAACAACAAGTGGATGCTTATTTTTCGAACAAAATCATCTTCAGCGATGAGGCTCATTTTCATCTTGATGGCTTCGTTAATCGACAAAATTGTCGCATTTGGGGTTCAGAAAATACACGAGTGATTGTTGAGAAACAAATGCATCCACAACGTGTCACTGTTTGGTGCGAATTTTGGGCTAGAGGCATCATCGATCCATTCTTCTTCGAAAATGCGGCTGGTAAGGCAATAACAGTTAATGGTGCTCGCTATCGCGACACGATAATCCAGTTTTTTGTGCCTAAATTGCAAGATATGGATGTGGACGACATGTGGTTTCAACAAGACGGTTCCACATGCCATACAGCCCGAGAAACAATTCAATTACTGCATGGGTCATTTCCTGGTCGTGTAATTTCCTGTTTTGGTGACCAGAATTGACCATCCAGGTCATGTGACTTAACGCCGTTGGACTTTTTTCTTTGGGGTTTTTTGAAGTGTAAGGTTTATGTCAACAAGCCCACGACCACCCACGCCTTGAAGGAGGAAATTGAGCGCTGTATCAACGAAATTCAGCCACATTTATGCAAAACGGTCATGGAAAATTTCAACAGAAGAGTGCGTATGTGCCAGCAAATCCGTGGAGGCCATTTACCCGATATGCTATTCCATGCATAACCCTATACTGTATACTTTATGAATCAATAAGAAATTACAATTTTAATTAAAAACCTGTGTTTTCTATCAAAATTACTTCTTGCGTGAATTTTGGGACACCCTATATATAGGTTGGTAAGAATAATATTGGTTATAAATGTGTTGATTTATATATTCACTTAAGTATTATATTTATTTTGCCCCCTATGAAAGAGTAATTTGAAAACGGTCTTTTAAAGAGAGAAACTGTGTAGATTGATCTGAACTGGTCACCTCGTTTTAATTTTTATTTGACGAACTCTGCAACACAGAGATATCGTTTTGTTACCTAATATAAGATTTATTTTCATCCCAGCAATCCAGAGATCCTCGATTCGACGCCGTCAAACAAGCCTTTGAATCTGATAAATCACTTTTATTGCCTCCTGGGAGAAGTGTTCAAGAAATCATTCCTAAAATACTGAACGAAAATTTCGCCTTCATGTTTGACATTGTGAGTTTGCAAATGGCCACCAGTTTATATGGTCCGGAGAAGTTCTTCATATCAAGCGATTCATTTGAACTCGGGTTATATGTGTACACGCTTCCGAAAGGTCATCATTGTAGAGAGGCCTTCGACATAATGTAAGAATACAGTATAATATTTATTATTATTATTATTATTATTTGCTTTTAGCTCCATTTGCACAGCAGTGTTTATTAATTATCGTGCACCTCTAGATTTCAGGCCACCCACCCACACGAAATAAAATGAAATAAATAAACGTTTATTATTAATAATGGTTAGAATTTCGACTAAAGCGAATAGAGCTAAGTGGTTTGTGCATTATGATGTGCCTTTCAAATTCCATATTCTGTAAATTTTAAAATAAAAATCAAAATGCTGTATCAGGATATTCTAATCGAACATTTATTTGATTTTGAAATGAGTTTCTTGAATGTACAAAAAATTGTGTATTGAAATCTAAATAGCGGTTAAGACCTGCCAAGCTGGTAGTCAACGTAAATCGCGAAAGACATTTTGCATTAATTATTATCATGGAATAAAATTAATTAATTTGTCAGTTGTTGTTTTTTTTTTCTTCATTTCACCCTAGACGACTTTCTTTGTGTTCAGGAAATACTTAATATATATATATATATAAAGATTATTATTAAAATCACGTTCGGAATTACTAAGTATCTGAATGAACAGTTTGTTTGTTATCTTAGTGTTAACTTCCTTCTTTGATATTCGCTGTCACTTCCAAAAAATCATTACGAAGTATTCATTTAGCCACGCAATTAATCACATCCTTTTTTTTTTCACAGTTCTTATTTAATTCAATACAATTAAAATTGTAATCACACTGATTAACTAATTAATTGGCTACGAAAATAAATGTCCAACTGTGGTGATTTTATCCGTTTATTTATTTTTTTGAAGGTCAATGAAGATTCTTGAAGCTGGACTGGTGGATAAGACTTTATATAATCAGCGCCATGAAGAAAAAATAAAATTGACGAAACCAATGCCGAAAGAAAGAATAGACCAAAGCGATGGTAGCCGAGTTTTAGAGGTCAAACACATTCAGATGGCGTTGTTTCAACTCCTAACAGGCTACGCAGTTGCAATATTTACTTTGGTTGCAGAGGTTTTAATTGAGAAGTTAACTTCTCAACGCAAGACATTTTCAAAGACTATGCAAAAACTCCCTTCCCGGACTAAGTAAACAACCAATAAATCGAGGATTGGAAAACAAGCAGACCCACATGGATGAATCCTGTTTCCAGATTAATGTCCAGCCTTCGATACTTTACATTAGCAAATGTAATACAGCGATGAAAGTGTCAATGAATTTTTGAAATGAACTTCATGTAAATAAATGATATTTAATGGTTACATTTAGTGCGTGGCTTAATAATTTAAGCTGTAATGTGATAACAGCAGATGATCTCTTATCTGTCAAAAGAAGACTAACTGCGTGTAGAGTCCAATACATTGTGATTCAATGGATAACAAACAATTCTCCCATAAGATCTAAACTAGTAGTGATAGATGAGTACACAGATGAGTGATAGATGAGTATAATAATCGCATTTTAATAGTCGAGTATCATTACGTAGCTTGAACATCTTTTATTCTAACCCCTCTTCATTTCTTGGTATAAGTGACTGAGTGTGTTTTTAAGAGGTGATTCGTCAATCATACACTAACTTTGGGGAAATCTGGAAAAGTTCTTTTTAACCAAAAAATAAAAATAAAATAAAATAATAATAATTGATACTATGAAGACAAAGTCTACTAATTTGCAAAAAATTAGGGATAAATTAGTCATTCCATTTTGAGAATAAAATTAAACGTATTGGTGGATTTATGTATTTATTATTAATGTTCAACAGGGTACTCGCTGATTCCAAACTATTTTACGCTACAAACCAATATGTTCACTGAGCAGTCATAGTATGTAGTGTAAAGAAAAATGGGAGGAATATCGCCAAGAAATATGTGAAAGACTTCGAATGATAATGTCTTTATCAATGTCGAATGAAAGACTCTGACATTGATGAAAGTTAGAGAAGAATATTATAAATGACGGGTTAAGTAATTTATCGAAACAAAAATCAGAGTGCACAGATCCATGGTGTTCTTTTAAGGATATTTGTGGCTCAAACCTTGGACACTGAACAAAGCTTTTTGAGGCATGTGCCTTGAGAACGATGCTTGAAGAAAAGAACCACCTTGAATATCAGAGATCAATTATATCATGAAATGTGTGATTGCAACTTAGTGGTGAGAAGAATCCTCAGATATTTTCCACAAATCTCAATAATAAAAGGGAAGAGTGTTAAAAAAACCTTCTTATACGCAAGATGTCACGAGATAGAAGAAGAAGAATCCATGGCAGATGGCTGAATCAAATTCCTGCTTTTCCTAGCTCAGTTTGACGGATATGGGAAGAGAGGAGACAGAGACAAATGGAGATAACTAATACATCGAGTCAAGTCGCTCCCATACGAGGACTGACTAAGAGAGAAGGATGAAATAATATAAAATAATACTGAGTACTAGTAACAAATGCAACTGGTATCATTAAAAAACAGTTGGTTTCTGTAAGGACTCGTAGGAGGTAGTTGCAGATAATGATAAAGAAATGACTCAGATTATGACAAACAAGTAAACCTTTTTTTTTTTTAAATAAGCATATGGTTCCACGTGGATCCATCGTTCTCTCGTTCAAGTAACACAAATCATGGTTGAGCCATCAAAGTATTCAATTATTGTTCGATAAAGAATTACTTTGAAGAAAACAGTATCGTGTCACTTTTTTGACAAATATTCATATTTAGCAGAAGATAATAGGAAGATGAAGAGGAAGAAGGTATACAGTCTGATAGTACTTCTTTCAGATACTTCTCTCCCTGACCTATTCCTTGTGATATTCGTACCTTACAGAATCACATACTGTCACACTACTTCAAGTTGCCTGCCCTGTATTTCCACATATTCCCTTTCTTAACTGAAAATTACGTTTTGCACTTATCAGGTATAGATCACATTAATTCCTCTCCGTGGGAGGCAATGCAGCCATATTGGTTGCGGATATGTGTTCGGGTCCTCTGATGAGATTCAACACTCCAAAGCTCCGAGTTCTTCGATCACATGTTGTCTCAAGTAATTATCTTTTAGTAGGTGAATGAATTATATTTAATTCCTGCATTTGTTTTTTATTCCTTACAATATATCGAATCCACAGTTGAAGTTCCTCCTAACAATAATTATTCAAACTACATTCATTGTTCTAATTTTTCGATAAATGTATTCAAGATCGTCTCTTGTGTCCTCTGGTCTATAAACTTAACCAACTGCATATGTTGTCATACAAACATTTATGTAGCACTAGAATGCGTCAAACGAACGGCATTCTTTTTATTTGCACTTTTACACTTTCAATGAACAAATCTTTCTATATATACCGGTATACCTGTAACTGTGATTTCATTTGTAACTGAGATTTACGTATTTCCAACATCATATGTAAGTATTTCGATCCATCACCTTCAGTCCATAGGTCTACCATCACTACGCCATTCCTTCTGAGATGCCTGTTCATTGATTCATTTGTGACTTCATTTGTAATACAAAATATACCAATTTTTCTTACAATTTAAGCAATTCTCTTTACCACCTACTCATAATTAACAAATAATTCAAAAAAGTGAACTTAATATTATTAATTTAAAAAAAATGATTCATCTGTCAGAAGGAATCAGAAACATATATATATATATATATTTAAAAAATAGATTAATGACTTAAACCGAGATAACTTATAAAGCCTTAATGAGAAAAATACAACAAATTTCGGCTTATAACAGCCTTCATCAGGTATTCATTAAAGGAAGAGAATAGTAATAAACATTGAAGTATCTAAAAAACTGAAAATTACAGGAAAAAATTGCAACACATAATTGAAACAAAAAACCTATTTTTTAAGTTGTTCTAACTGGCGCGCTATTGTTTATTGCGTGTGTGCGTGCAGGCTCTCGTGAACGCCAATGTTGAATAACTGCAGTATGGCTATCTGGGATGTTATAACTCAAATTGCTATTTAAGTGTTCAGGATTCAGGATGATTTCCCTGGATTCCACGATTTTTCTCTCGAACTCATCACCACAGCGAAAAATATTTTCTGATTTATCCCAGAAAACGGAGTCAATTTGGAGATCATCATTAGGATTGTTTGAAAAAAGAACATGACTGGATAACGCAGTTGCATGTGATCTTTTGTAAGAGATGTCTCTCTTATGCTATTCTATACGTTGTTCAATAGATTTGTTAGTTTGTCCAAAATAAGGGATATTGTAATCGCACCATAATTTATATACACCTGGATATTTTAGGTTGTGATGAATAGGTTTTGGATAGCTGATAAGTGTACGAATTATTGGAAGTGTGGTGAAGAACGTCCTGATGTTGTATTTTTTAAGGACTTGAGCTAATTTGTTAGAGACTGTACTAATGTATGGGATGTAGATGCTACTTTTAAAATTATTATTAGTTCCTGTGTTGCACTAGGAGGATCCAGAAGAAATTTCTTAATCGTTTTTTCGGAGTATCCATTTTATTTAAAGATAAGAGAGAGGTGATTTATTTCTTTTTGTAGTTCATCTGGTTCATTCAAGAGAGATCGTGCTCTGTGTCCTAAGGTAGATATAGTTCCAAGATTTTGTGGTGGGAAATGATGACAAAAATTATGCAGATATCTATTGGTATGAGTAGGGTTTCTGTATATAGAGATTTTTAATCTTTCAGAGTATCATGTGATCATTACATCCAGGAATGGTAAGGAGTTATTTTGTTCTAGATCAGCAGTAAATTTTATATTGGGATGTTGGTTGTTAAGATGATGAAGAAAATCTATGAGAGATGTGCGTCCGTGACTCCATATAAGGAAAATATCATCAACATAACGTTTCCAAAGTTTTGGTTTAAATGAGAAGGAAGATATAGCTTTCGTTTCAAAATCTTCTAGGAAAATGTTTGCTAGAACTGGGGACAGTGGGGTGCCCATTGCCTGGCCTTGTTTTTTGTTAGGTAAATGGAGTCCCGATATCTAAAGTAACCAGAATGAATGCAATGTTTTTATAAAGCAAACATTTTTGGATAATTTTTCCTTTAGTAATGTAAGTCCTTCGTCTGTAGGAACGTTAGTGAATAAAGAGATAATGTCATAACTTGCTATAATGTCATTTTCATTGATAGGAATATCTTTGGTATGAGAAACAAAATCTGTGGTGTTTTTGATGAGTGATGAAGATTTATTGGAGAAACATTTGAGGTGCTTTACTGGATACTCTGAAAGATTGTAAGTAGGTGAATCAATTCCTTCCACGATTGGGCGAAGAGGGGTGTTTTCCTTATATCTTAGGAACTCCATAGATGCGTGGTATAAGAGGATGTAGTAAGCGTAAAGAAAGGTGAATATTATGAGGCAGTTCACTCGTAGTCTTTAACAAGTTGTTGGCACGGTTTTGTAATTCTCTTGTAGGAGCTTCCTGAAGAATTGAATAAGTCATGTTGTCTTCAATTAATTGAAGCATTTTGCTGTGATAATCTTCAGAGTTGAGGACGACCGTGGAATTGCCTTTATCGGCAGGTAAAATAACAATGTTATTATTCTTTTTAATTTTTTTAGGGCTTGTCTCTCAGCAGGAGGAATATTATCTGTTGGTGGTTTAGCATTATCGATAACGAAAATCGATTCAATACGGAGAAGTTTCGCTAAACGATTGCAATATCCCTTATTTTGGACAAACCAACAACTATCGTATCGAGGAGCATGAGAGAGACACCTCCTATAAAAGAGCACGTGCAACTGCGTTGTCAAGTCATGTTCTTTTCTCAAACAATCCTAATGATGATCTCCAAAGTGACTCCGTTTGCTGGGATAGATCAGAAAATATTTTTCGCTGTGGTGATGAGTTCGAAAGAAAAATCGTGGAATCCAGGGAAATCATCCTGAATCCTGAACACTTAAACAGCAATTTGAGTTATAACATCCCAGATAGCCATGCTGCAGTTATTCAATATTGGCGTTCACGAGAGCCTGCACGCACACACGCAATAAACAATAGCGCGCCAGTTAGAACAACTTAAAAAATACAACGTTTTTTGTTTCAATTATGTGTTGCAATTTTTTCCTGTAATTTTCAGTTTTTTAGATGCTTCAATGTTTATTACTATTCTCTTCCTTTAATGAATACCTGATGAAGGCTGTTATAAGCCGAAACTTGTTGTATTATTCTCATAAAAAACTTTATAAGTTACCTGGGTTTTTAAGTCCTTACAATGTATATTTTTTTTAAAAATGTATCTCACAACAACCGAGTAGAAGTCCATAATTATATATATATATATATATATATATATGTAATAAATTTTTTAATTTGGGGATATTGTATATTAGGATAACCAAGTTATTTTATAAACTTGATTATTTTAACTCCTAATCCCAAGTATGCAACAATTAAGTTTGCGCCTGAAACAAAGTTCAAGTCTAAAGATGGAGCAACACCAGGGCAACTCATTGTAAAAGTGGTAAAGCTCTGATCATTATTCTTAGTATTTTCCCATAATGTAAAGCACATCTCACTAAGAGATGTGCTAAGATATATATATATATATATTATATTATGTTATATTTTTAATTTAGCTTTAGTTGGTATAGTAGTTAATGATGAAAATGAGAGAATGTCAGCCCAACTGGCTCCGTTGTAAGTGACATCAGTGAGATATATACATATGTTTTCATGAGTCATATCGAAAACTGTTCATCAAATGCATACCCAGGTATTACGTTATACGGTTCGTTCGATAACAGTATATGCCTCTCGCCAATTTGTGCTTATGAGTGCGAATTGTTCTCCTAGTCATTATTGTGGCACAAGTATATGCTAAAGTGTATACTTGCAGTACGTGCTTACAGGCAGAACAAATACTAAAATAAAATTAAACCATTAGTTCGATGGGACTGTGCCAAATTAACACCATATTAAATTTTTAAAACTGATTTACAGGGAATTTGCTCTTTTTTAATATATTTGTTCTGTCAGATAAGGTAAGCGTTTAGAATGGCTTCGTAGTGGAACAAATTATGAATATTTGAATTGCATTGTGTTCTTGGTATTGATTGGATCCATGTAGAGACAATTCATGACACGCACATTCATGAAGGTTGTTTATTCCAACAGCGAACTATTTAAGGCAGAAGTTTTTCGGGTTTTATTTATTGAAATGGTTATATTTGGAATGTTTTTGCGTAAGTCATGGCACTGTCTCTCGTAGGGGAAACGTATTGTTATACCAAAACAGAAATGGAATCATTCTAGAATAGTAATCACATATATTTAAGACAGACATGCCGGGTTTCATTATCCCCAGAAATAATACAGTGATATTCAATTCAGTGATATGCACTTTACAGAGCCTTTTTTTTACGTTGCATTTGTATATCTTCCTATCAAGCTATGAACAGTCCTTTTTATTTTGAATACATGTATTATTTAGAGCAAAATCAATCCTGAACCAGTCCAAGCCAAGAGAAGAATGAACTGTCTGGTAATTACAGTGTTCATCTGTCTTTATTTGTGTGCATGCGTGCGTGCGTGCGTATGTGCATGAGTGCTTGCGTGTGTGTGTGAGTGAGAATAAAAATAACACTTTCGAAACTTCGAAAATTCGAAACTATATATATGTATTTAAGATGCCAAGTAATTTTATATGAACTTGGTTTTTAATCCTGTTTCCCAAGACAAGTAAGTCACGTTTGCGCCTGCACGTAGTGGAAGTCTGAGGGGTCTCAGACTTGCACTACGTGCAGGCGCACGTGACTTACTTGTCTTGACTTACTTGTCTGTTTGCTCACTTGGGAAATAGAATTAAACACCAAGTTTATATAAATTTACTATATCTTGAATACATAATATACACAAGTTAAAAAACTTTCTACATATATCACACACACACTCTTCTATATATATTTGATGGCTTAAAAGTTCGTACTTTTAAAAGAATTTTTCTTACTCCTGATGAAGTGCATCGTTAACGCGCTTCAGGTCGTATGATTTTTCTAATCAGCTTTGACAATTCTGGTATGACTGCCATGCTAGCGACTTTTTTTATCTCTTTTGTATTGCTGATTGACTGCTTGCATAAAAATGAAAAGAAGTGGAATGACATCTGATCGAGGCACTAAGAACTTTTATAGGGACAAACCGGCCTGAAGAACTCAAGGAATTAATATCCATAATACGCTGTTTGATGTTGCTAATCTTGTTATTTTGCTTACTCGGTTTGACAACCGAGTAAGCAAAATAACAACTTGGATGGTTGTGCGCGTGTTTGAATACTCTTTAGCAAAGAGACAGCTGATATTGACGATTTCGACATTTATAAATTAGATTAGAGGAGTACAAACTTAGAAAAAATAAAGGAAGAAAGAAAAAGAGAGGCAAATATTTGTTTAAATTTCAAGCAATCCGGTGTAACAGTGGGACTGGTATGAGTAATTGTAGCGTGCAATACAAAGACAAAAGTCTTAATTAGGCGCCATCTAGGTTTTTTAAAAAAACTATATTAATTTGGTCTTAGGATGACTGTCTCTCAAATCTTTGGTAGATTTATACAGCCATACTTGTTGAGGTTTGGAGTATGTTTAAAGGCTCCTGTTGATTCCAGGCACAACCTCTCTGACTTGTAAAAGCTTCTGCGGAGTACTTTTTTTTTTTCAATTGATCCTGTGTGCAAGGGTATCCAAAGCATGGTTTGCCAAACCCGACTTGTCATAGCGAAAGTGACGGATATATTTTTTGTATTCATTGAGGTGGATGTCCACAGTTCTTCCTGTCTGTCCGTAGTAGGCTCGATGACATGAACAGGGCACTTCATAGACTCCTGGATGTGATAAAGGAGGGAATCTGTCTTTAGGAAAAACAGACGTATTCGCAGAAGCTTTTACAAGTCAGAGAGGTTGTTCCTGGAATCAACAGGAGCCTTAAAACATACTCCAAACCTCAACAAGTATGGCTGTATAAATCTACCAAAGATTTGAGAGACAGTCATCCTGAGACCAAATTAATATCTTTTTTTAAAAAAACTTAGATGGCGCCTAATTAGGACTTTAGTCTTTGTGTTGCACGCTACAATTACTCATACAAGTTACACCGGATTTCGATTGTCTCGCAACTGTAACAAACCTTGTTCGTATGCTCTGAAGATGCTAATATAATACAAGTTGAATATTAGCATTTAAGTTAATAAATAGTTATTTTCTTATCAATCCGTGGTATAACTTATCAATGGTATAACAAAGGAAATAAATTATTTCCTTTGCGTTGTTCTATGAATAACTTCAAGAGCTTCTTATTATGTTTCAAATCAATCCAGGATTAACTTTCTACTCGGTAATTAATTAATTATTTTCATCATTGATGGTGGATGGCCTGTAATATTCAGGCAGAAATATGTAGCCTTAAATAAATAGTATTACTCGTAGTTACCTCTTGCGTTATTTCTTGATAATTTATTATTATTATTACTATTATTATTAGATTATACGGGCACCTCCATAGAGTACGAAGACTCATCGCGGGAGACCCAATCTATCCACTCAATCTATCATACCTCTCCTTGAACCCATTAACAGAAACAACACTCATAATTGTGAGTGTTTTTTCACTCAAAACAACTCAAAAAATATAGTATTTTCACCCCTACAGACCATACCTTTATTCACCTTCCAGGGTTGACCCCGTGTTCTGGTCCCTCTAGCTAAATGCTGAAACATTTTCACTGCATCTGTCCTATAAAATTCTCGAGCAACTTAAATGATTCTATCACATCCCCTCTTTTTCTCCTGTCAACCAACTTCCGCAATCCACACACCTTCAGTCTATCGTCATAGTGCATATTCCACAGGCCACTCACCATCTTGGTCACTCGTCTCTCTAAATCCTCTCCATCGCTTCCACATCCAGATGTGGGCGTATCAAGGCCTTATAAAGTGGAATTACAACTTCCTTATCTCTACTTGTTAATGCATTCTTTACTAGCCAAGTTATCTCATGAGCTACCTTAGCAATCTTAGCCCTATATCCTCTAAACTTTAATTCGCTGTCTACCGCCACCACTATCCCTAAATGTCTAGCTTCACCTACTTCCTGGAGTACAGTACCATTAATATGATAAACGGTCAGCGCGGTTAGCCTAGTGGCTTTGCGCTTCGCACCCATATGCCTGGGGAAGGAGTGTCCTGGGTTCGATTCCCGTCGCCGACGTGAGGAGCTTAAGGATCTTCCTCAGTCATAGCCAAGTTAGCCGGTCTTGGGCGTGGACAGCAGGGTTTTCCCCTCCAGTTTATGTGGAGTTTTTAATCCGCAAGTAGGCAAACCGGCCCTGTAAACACACACGGATCTACAGCCATAAATACTTAACCCCCCATGAGGGGGCTCAACTCGCTCCAACAGGGTCGAGGGAGAAAAGGGAGGAAACTCCATATGAATAAATAAATAAATGTGATAAACGGTATGTAATTCCAAAGTGCATAACTTTTCAATTATTAACCAAGTAATCAGAATTATTAATTGAATTAATTATCATTAATTATTAATCCAATAATAATGAAATTATTTCTCTTAGAAGCCCTTGGAGAAAAGAATGCGCCAGTATAATACGCGGTCGCAGAAATACCGCGTTATGTGCATCGTACCTTAAAGGTTAGCTCTCTCTCATATTTGGTAAACGAATACTCTGTATTCGGTAAACATCTCTATTATCATATTTTAACAGAATTAAAATATGCAATAATAGAGATCATTAGCGCAAAAAATATGTTTCTTTCAGATCGATTCTTTAACGTAAATTATTCGATGTTTGTCAACTTTAACGGTACAGAGCTATGGAACAGTTGTTTGCGTTTCTAACGAAACTCCTTCAGTTGTTTAATGAACAAAATGAGTTTTGCTCTTCATGAAAGGTAATGAGAAAACGGCTTGCGTCAGGCCTTGAATATGGGAAGCACAGCTGACGTAATAAATCGGAAGCGTGTTCCTCACTACTGCCTGAACAGTAGAAGTGAAGATACGTTGAAGAGGGGAAGTATGACCAGTTGAATTTTCGATTTAGGGAATAGGAATGAACATTGCATTTTTTATTAATAAATTATATTTTTCTACTTTTTATCGCGTGCGCTTTTCTAAGATCACAAAGGATTTCTGGTAAGAAAAATTTTCTGTTGAAATGTGCGGTTAATTTTGTTGCATTTAGTTGTAGTCTTTTCACAAACTAACGGATTCAATATACCTAATAGTCTTTTCACTAACTTGAGAAGTCAAAGTTAGTGATTTTTTTCTGAATAGTGTCTTTGGAAGTGAAAACGGCTAATCATCTATTACGAAGAGTTGATACTCGTTCCCGTATCAAATACTGGGATTATCTAGGAACTAGGTGAAACTAACTGCTTTGATCAGCATTAATTGCTAACAATGAGACCACAAATGACTTAATTTAAAATAATCTACCCATTTTTGATGGCGTGAATTGGAATTTCATCTTATGCTTCAAAGGATTGCAGTTCTTTTAAAACGTTAATGTTTTTTTGTTTTACATTAATGTTTTCTTTTTTATATTTCATTTGTTGGAGCAAAGCTCCTATAAAGAAATACGCGCACATATGTAATGCGTTGTTGCCATTATGTATAACTTAAAGACTGCGTTCGTGTGTTTCCTGTTTGAAATCGTGATCGAAACACCTAAGGCGTGCACGTGACTTCCATCTCGTTAACAGTTTTTGGAATGAAAGGTCCATTTTCCAGGATCAAACAGACTCCTCTGTTTCATACGAAACTTTCTAACTCATCCTCCTTTGAACGTTTCTTGCTGTGGGTCTTCGCATCGTAGATGGACTTTGAAATCATGGCTTCCGAACTAAATGTAATCGTGGATACCGACTGAGCTCTCAATGTGAAATAAGAATGCGTTTTCTGTAAGTACTACGGATTTTTTTTTTTTTTTTTTTGAAAAACACTAAATAAACGTTGCTTTGAGGAGTAGAAAATTTGTCATTTAGAGAAAAAATGTTTTCAGGAAATCGCACAATAATTCCTTTAAAGGGCAAACTAATTCATTCTCATGAAGTGGCACATACGTACATGTAAAGAATGATCGAATGATCCAAAATATCTGAGTGGAAAATTTTACTTAATTGAAATATAGGCAACTCACTTTATCTTTTTCAAAGCACTACCCTTTCTTTGCTATGCACAATTCCTGCTATCTTTGACTTGTTTACTTCACCTCAGATGTATTTGTTTGGGAATGGCTACTATAATTGCCATGTAGCATTCAGTTATATTCATGTCACGTCTGGAAATCAATTTGACTTAAGGGTACCTTTGGATGGAAAGAAAAACTAGGTTCATATCGTCTCTTGGACGCTAAGTACCGCTTTCTAATGCGCTTTTCACAAATACGTAAATCTGCCAAATTTTTCTGGCAGTGTGCCTATGAAGATGACAGCGTACACTTCGATAATAGGGATTCCTTAAAAATAAATTTGGAATCATAAGAGAAGCATTGAGATATTGCGTTATTTTTATTTGGTGGTCTTTTGTGGACTTCAGTGTAAGTTACAAAGGTAAGACGTTTAATTTCATAGTACGAATGAGAGGTTTTATTACAGTCCTTAGAGACACATCGTAAACAAAGTAAAGTGTTTTACTAGTCAGATTACACTGCTCAAAACAGAAATGTCTCCTAAGATTCGAAGGGGGAGGCATATACAGCACAGCGTCGTATTATAGTTGGCTAATGAGAGCGATATATCATTTAAAATTTTCATAATAAATACACGTATCAAAAGAACTTCACAACGTGTTCAAACAACACTATTGCTATGAACTGCAATTGTTCAATGCGCAAATGCAAGAAAACTGCAAGTGTGCACGATGCCCAATTTTGTTATTTTAATTCTAATTTATAGCGATCTGTGAGTACACATTTTTGATAACAAACATTTCAAAGTATCCCTATTCAGAGCAATTTGTAGACAGAGAGAGAGAGAGAGAGAGAGAGAGAGAAAATACCCTCATACTTGGTAAATCCCCTAACAATATCATGAGGAAGACATTTTGAAAATAAAAAAAATATTTCAAAAATGACATACAGGGAAAATATGGAGCTGTGAGCAGTAGACAATTTACATGAATGTGCACTATGTGACTTTGAAATGATTCAGTGAATGAAAAACGAAGCTATAAGTTCGTTTTACGTAGAGTTCTTTAATAAGCATCTGGCTCTCTCTTTGCAGCTAGCAGTGGAGTTAGTGCTTTTGGGTTTTATTTTCTTAAATATTTGCTGTAGCCTACTGCTTGGAAGACGAGTAGATTTGGGTTTAACCTTTGCAAAGCATGTTTGTTTGTTGGTTGTTTGGTTTTTGAATCTGTGACCGAAGCAAACTAAGACTAGAAACCAGTGTAGTGTATTTAAATTACACGTTTTTCACTGCAGGTTTTCCTGTTTTGCATGAAGAAAACCTTTCTCATCTCCATATGAGAATCGCTGACTAGCCTTCAACTGAAAAGCTCTTATTAATGTTCTTCCCTTCCCAGAAGGGATTCGAACCATCAGATCTCTCCAGTTAAAGGGCCTTGTAAATAACTTTTGCATTAGGAATATTTTGATAATAGAAATACCAACATCGAATTGAAGTTCCGAGTTCTTGATGAATGAAAAGTTAGCACATAATATGTAGACACTTTTTCTAAATGTTCAGGGTAATTTTGGTGATGGAGATCGCATTGGGACTTAAGGTTGATTGGTCCATGCTTCAGGATTGGTCTCCTCACTGATTCCAATTTATTCTCTGAGGTTGAACAAATGATTTGCTCTTTTCGGAACAGAAATGACATTGGAGTCCTCCTTTGTTAAGGTGTATCACCAAGATACTTAGCTTCTAAATGACACCAAAGGACAGTATATGACTGCCCTATTTCACGAATCCGAGTTCAGCAATTTCACGTGATCAGCAATAGTGGATTGAAGTCGTGTAGCAGCCACGTACATACGCGTTTATTGTATCAGTAATGCAGTATTATCCTCATAAAAAGCCATAAAAGTGGAGGTCATTCAAGGATGTCGGTCCTGATGGACCTTCCAGTGTACTTTTATTTAGTGTACTATTATCACATGACACCTCCAGGGAGTCCAAAGACTCATCGAGGGAGGGCACTTACTCTACAACTCTCTGTCTCCATCCACTACAATGAACCACAACTACGACACCGCCATCTACCGCCCATCACCACCACCACCATTAGTATTTTCACAGATAATAACAAACATCCATGCCCACGTCGGGATTCGAACCCGCAGCGTTTTCGCTGGAGAGCAGATACGCTAACCACACAGTCAACCAGTGGTACTTTATGCTATAAATTGTTTTTTTTTCTTTCTAATTCCAATATATAATCAGTTTGTTTTTGTGAATTTATGTATTCGAATTATGTTGCTTCTGTAACGAATAAATAAATAAAATAAACTTTGGATTATTGTGCATTTGCATTCATTCAAGTAAATTTAGAACTCGTTTTCCATCGGATCATTATCAGATTTACTAATATTTTGAGTAGCTTTTGCTACTGTCGTTTTTTCCTACCCTCTTGTCGCTACCACAATTTTATTTCTTCTTATTTTTATTTCGCAGGGCAAAATTTCCTTCTCACACATGATGTTAGTTTATCAAATTCTTGGAGGTGTTCTGCAGCCAGAAAGATGATCACAGATATTTATAGCGGTTATCTAAGGGGAGAGTCCTGCATCTTGGTTTTATTCTCCTCACAGACAGCTTCGGAATTATGATTTCATTTCTTTTATCTTAAGTGTTGGCTTTCAATTTTCCTCTTTTCACGAATGTTACCATCATTTGAGTTATGAATGAATATTCTCTCTGTGTACAAGCAAACCAGTTAGGTGAGCAGCTTGTACACACAGCTGCTTTTTGTGCGCTAATATTACCTTTTTAATAGATATTTACCATTACAATTTACTACGGGTTATTTGAAATAAAATTACTTACAACATAAATGGCATAGTCACTATCTAATACATTTAAAGTTTTTTATTTTTATGCAGATCAATTGACAGTGGCGTGTACTTCAGACGAGATCTTCAAACTTGGAATTCCTGTATTGGTTTTCGAGTCCAGTCAAGGTGTCGCCTTAATCTCCGTGATGTATGACCCGTTCGTACAAAAGCGTTTTTTCCTGAACTGTAACAAACTGCTGGTGATATACCGGGTGATTATAAAATAACGTCAACTGTTCAGAGCCCTCTAGCGAGTAATGTATTGGACGAAACACACCAATATTCGGTAGACGTACACAGTGGAAAATGGGGATTCGATTTAACGAAAAAAAATAGTATCAAAAGTCGCCAACAGGGGAAATTTTGGCGCTGCCAAATTAATTTTGTAGGTGTGACTAATGAATGACTAAATGGCAAATGACAGACAGCACACATCAATTTCAGGACGTTTATTGTTAATTACAAATGAGGTTCAATATGACCACCATTCTGATGTTCCAGGAACTGCATACGGTGCATGACATTTTCCACAGTGGCTCGCAACATATCGGAATTGATTTGTCTCACGTGTAACGTTATTTGTTTTTCAAAGTTGGAATATCGGGTACATGTCCTTGATACACAATGCTTTTAAGAAATCCCCACAGCCAAAAGTCACAAGGATTGAGATCAGGCGATCTCGGTGGCCATGGCTTGGGAAATGCACGACTAATGATTCTTCTGTCAGAGAAATGTTGTCGCAAAACACGCTGTGCCTGAAGTTCGATGTGGGGTGGTGCACCATCCTGCATGAAGATGGTCGAATCGAGACATCCTCTTTGCTGCAGTTGTGGAACCACAAAGTTCTGTAGCATATTAGCATACCTGTTAGCATTGACGGAACAGGTCACGGGTCCATTTGGCGATTTTCCTCGTAAAAGTATGGACCGATGATAAAAGATGACGTAAATCCGCACCACACTGTGACTTTGGGCGAGTGGATAGGCATCTGCAGACACACGTGCGGATTAGTTGCAGCCCAAATGCGACAGTTGCGTGTGTTAATATCGCCGTTCAAATAAAAGTGCGCTTCGTCACTCCATAAAATCTGCCACGGCCATGCATCATCCACTTCCATGCGCGCTAAGAATCTCAAAGATAAGTCGATTCGTGTGGTTGCATCACCAGGGAGCAATTCTTGAACATGACTGATTTTATAAGGGTAAAACTTCAACATCTGATGTAGGATTTTCCACACCGTCGTGTATGCGATATCCGTTTGCAGGGATATTGCTCGTGCACTGCTGGTACCCTGCACATTCGTCATCTCCTGTTCCACAATAGCAGTTGCAACTTGTTCAACTTGTTGGTGATTGATTGGTTTGCGTCCCTTGCCTACCTGCACTGCTAGAGTTCCAGTAGTTTCAAATCGCCGAATCAGTTTTCGTAAGTTTGTTACGCAAATCGGTCCTTTTCGTAAATTTTTCATACGCCGAAAATCACGAAGACAAGCACTGGCATTATTGTTCCGCTGATAATAATAGAGTTTGACTAACAAAGCACGCTCACGTAAGGTAAGAGGCATCGAAAAGCAGTTCGTCTACGAATGATAAGAAATCTCACAGGGTTTCCTTTTATTGCATGATCGCTCACAAGAAACGTGATAACGCAAATTAATGCATTTTACTCGGTAAACAGCGCCAAACTTTCCCCTATTGGCGACTTTTGGTACTTTGTTTTTTTCGTTAAATCGAATCCCTATGTTCCACTGTGTAGGTCTTCCGAATATTGGTGTGTTTCGTCCAATACATTACTCGCTAGAGGGCTCTGAACACTTGAAGTTATTTTATAATCACCCGGTACTTGCCAAACTCAGGAGAGGATGTGCAGCATCTTATGGATCAGGTAAGACAGTCTTGAACTCCTGCCCTCGAGACTGGTTATTCAGCTTTGGCCACTCCAGAGAAGAAACGTTGGACTTCATTTATACCACAGTTCCCAACAAAAATAAATAAAGGAATTCTCCTAGTCTTCTTTAAATAATCGGGATGTTCTGCTTACTCTTCGGTTTATAATCCTTTGAAAATTATGGTTCCTGATTTCAGTAATAATAGTGTAGTATAGAACTCTGGAGTTAAGGATCTAAACTTTTCCAAACAAGAAACGATCCCACTGAATTCTCCAAACAAGTCGATTTTCTTCTGCATATATTATAAAAAAAATAAATAAAAAAATAAAAATAATAAAAAAAAAATTGTGCTCTTTCTCATCTACCTAAATAGATAAAAACGAAAATTTATGAGTGGTTATGTCTGCAGAAAAATAAATTAAGAAACAAATTCAATTTGGTGAGCAAAACTGGACGGAAATCTTCCAGTTTTGTTCACCAAATTTAGGCCATCTGAGCTATTAAAGCTTATATTTGCAGTTATTTTTTTTTTTAATTTTTATTTATGTCTACTAAATGTAAATTCACGGAATTTTATTATTATTATTATTATTATTATTTTCGTTGAGGTGTGCAGATCATACCTATAATTTGATAGTTTTCGTAATGAACAACACATCAGAGGGCATCAAAGAAATCCTCTTTTAATTATTACTTCGAAGAGCATCTTTATTTCATAAAGAACATCTTGGCCCACTCAAGAAAGTGGGTGCAAACACCATTGTAAAAAAAAAAAAAAAAATACATCCGGAAATTCTTTGATTTGATTTGGAAAGGAAGTTTGAAAATCAAGACACTGGGGAGATATATTTAGGAACTTAATGGTTTGAATTCTTCGTTTTTCCTAGGTTCCTGTCTTCGCAAAATTCTACCTGAGATGCTTCATTTTTATTGAGGAAGAAGTGAAGAATGGAACTAAAATTTCAAGTGGTTTCCCCAGTCAAATTTCATCTTGGTACATTGCCATTGTCCGCCTATTCTCCAACAAGACAAGTGACTTTACCGAACATGTAAGCAATTACGTGTATTTTAGTAAATTAAATTTTGCGTAATTTTTATAATGTAATGAATTGGTTCTAATTTCCACTTTACAAAAGGAAACTTGGAATGAAATAATTGAAATCTCGCAGAAGATGAGACCTCTACTGTACGAAATAAACAGCTACAGAAAACCTGCTTTCCCCTCAACCTCCACCGAATGGCAGACACAATCCTACACGTTGAATAACTTTCGACCTTTGAGATCATCCCTCTTTTATAACTGCGGAAATACACTGCATATAGTCAGCTACGAAGTAAGTGCACAACTGTCACCTTACCATCAAATCATTTAATAATGTTTGTAATTGTTAAATCTAACTATCCTGTTTGGTAAATGTATCCACCTCTCATGTAATGATTTTAAATTAAAATGTGCTTTTTTTATTTCAGGGTAGCAGTATAAGTGGTTTTAAGTGGCTTAAATTTCCGTATTTAGAAGTTATTAACACTATTTTCTTAATGAAGTATTAATTTTATTAATAGATAAAAAAAATAAATATGGTTTGAACTTAAGTCACCAGAACGATTAATTACATTATTCAACTTTACATTATCAGTAGAGAGAAAGAGAGAGAGAGAGAGAGAGAGAGAGAGATTTTACGGTGATATTATATCAACTCAAATCGTTATTGAATATATCAGACCACATGAGCGAACATTCTGGTGCCCAACTCCGACAATTACGCTTTGAAGACTCTTCACTGCATCCCCCTGTCTGTTGTCTTTCATCAATACCTATTTGATGCATTCGATTATTATAAGGAACTCTATAAAAGGCTCTTATGGGGAACTCTATAAAAGGATTTACCAAAATGAAAAAATAAATCACCTTATAGTCAATACGTCGGTCTATTTTTCTCTCATCATAAAAATCGATCTTTCATAAAACTTCTTCATGTAATGAAATCATGTTTTATTATGCCCAATAAACGATTTCTGTTGAATATTCTGGATACGATTCCTAATTATTCTTCCCATTTTTTTACATATTTATGAAACTAAGAAGACTATCTGGAGTAGAATTCACCAATTTATGGGAACGAGTGCCAAGTGTTTAATGTTATGAAAATTTTCTCCCTTTTTGTATGTGATGCTTTTACGTAGATTTTGTCCGTTAAGTGGGTTTTCTCTTCTAACTGACCAACTGTAAGGTATACACTTAAAATCTCTTGAGTTCTTCTGCAAATACAGTTCCAGTATTTAATTTTCAATTTGCGAATTAACTGGCTATACTTTAATTAGTTTATCTTATTTTTAACCCTTTTAGTATCTATGTAAATATGTTTTTATCAATATTAGGGATTGCTAGTTAATTTTAATTTTCTCTTTGCAATCTTTAATTAAAAATTTAGATCAAGAGAGTAATAATAAAAATTGGATTCTACACACTAAAAAATTGTTTTGAATGGTTACGACTTGAAGCCGTCTCTTCATAAAAGGTAATTCACTCCGTATGCTGTGATTTCTTCAGGATAGAAGCAACTATCCAACATAAAGGCAGTGCAATCTAACCAACTTCGAAGCTGGAATGAGCTTGTTTGTTTTGAAGAGTGTTCGATAAACATAACCTGCTTATGCTTTTTTTGTGGATAAAGACGTTTGCTATTGTGGTTATGTTTTATATAGCGTGGATGTCATCTTTTGCTAGAATAAAGCATGTTGATATAATTCCCAGAGTTTATGTTTAAGGTGCTGTAACAGTTGCGTTTTAGATTGTATAGCAGGTTGGTGAGTAGTGTGGGTATGAAATGCTCTCTCCCAGGTGCACCGCATAAATTATTATTCAGCCTAGTTTCGCGTACAGCATTGTTTCTCAAACTGTGTTCCGTACAGCTCCAAGTTTATGCGAAAAGTTGTCGGGGTCATTAGATTTATGACATTTATAACTTGTATTAGATGTAGTTTCTGAAAACCATCAGTGCAGGGGAAAAGTATTATTTTTATTAAAAAGTTTTATTGTTCTCACAACTGTGCGATGTTATTATTTGGAATATTATGTAGCAGATGTTTACCTGATTAGAATATTTTGCACCAACGGTTCATAATCATAATTCCTTTCATAATTTTTTATTAAACTTTTCACAAAAGTTCTGAGAAAAAAAAAATACGTAGGATCCTCCAGCCTTAAACAGTTTAAGAAACATTTGTGCAAAGGTTTTGAGGTCGTTTGAGAGCGACTCTGAGATGTTTCCGCACACTGACATACCGTATATCTGACTATTAATTTTCAAGTTCACAAATATTATATTTTTAGCACAAAAATAATCTTTTTATATTTTCTACAACGCATTGCTCCATACCTTTTGCATTTTGTTTATTGATTGTCCTTTTTTTATCTAATAATTAATGTTTAACGGTAACAAAGGAAGCTCTCTTCCTTTGTTACCGTTGCGAAAACATTGTCGCAGTTGTTCATCGTCAGTCATTGATCTGACGCGAGACTTCCTTCGTGTCACTCAGAGCAGTTGTTAGTTTATTTCTACAATAGTTTCTTTTTGCGTTTCTAAGATATATTGTGAGATAATTCCATTTTATTTATTTATTTTTCATTTTTTCATTCGGCTAGTAATTTTATACTGTTAGCAGATCGCTTAAGTTGTTACCATAGGACATCATCGCTTTGTATATCTCTCAGTATATTTTGAGGCATTCGTGAAATCTGTCTGGTTTGAGTGTGTTTATTTTCTTTGTCGCTTTGTTATGTATTTCACAAACAGAGGGTTTAAGGAGAGTACAGGCAGAGTTTGATGCTGCTGTCTGCATCCAGTCAATTTTTCTAATTTAAATTTTATTATGCTGTCTTGTCGATTGGGATACATTTTCATGGTTCTAGGTCAGTGTGCACTGCAGTGACATAAATGATGTACCAGTTGTAATGTTATAATGGCTGCAGTATAGTTGTTTGTAGGTTCCTGTCTCTTTATGCAATAAATGAGGAGGTGGTAGGGTTTCAACTATTTCTTCCCTGGTGTATGGCTGTGTTGATATTCTTGTAGGTATTCTGCTTCTCCTGCTTCTGTTGCGGAAGAGAAACTATTTAATTCGTCAAGAAGTTTTATTAAACGGTTGCTCTGCAGAGAGTATACCAGGCGTTCTCTTGTGCACTTCACTTCAAGTTATAGTTTGTTGTGTATTTCTTTTACTTCTAATTTTTGCTTGCTGAATATTATTACACCATCGCATTGCTTAGATTGCCAACAGTGCTTCAGTTGCTTGCATTGTTAACAGGCTGTCATTTCATAACTGATTGTTAACATAACTGTCATTTGATCAAACTTCATTGTTTGATGAGGATAAGGTAAGAGAGTAATCCGATATTTCTGGATTTTATTTCTGGATGTTACTTGGGGAATAGATTTATATTTCAACGTTGTCATTTCTCATAACATTATGCATATTTAACCCTATTTTTTTGTCGTTTTTTGACTAGTGGTCCTTATGTTATGGGAAGGCCAGAAATGAAGAAGGGGAATTAGTGTTGTCGAATGGTATGGATGCCTTATTTTTGCAGATGTGTGCGAGATTTATGAAGTTCAGGTAAAGCTAAATACAAACTATTTTTTTTTTTTGCTTTTTGAACGTTTGGGTAAGAGGTGACTCTAATACCAATGTAAAGCTTACAAAACTTACCGTTTTCTTTTAAATCCAATAAATGTTTAATAGACAGAATGTTGCATCTGAATAAGAAGCACGCTAATATTACCCTCATGATGTTTCCCATTATCTTACCTTCACGGATACGGTTTGAACTAAATATATGATGAATGATAGCATTTATATATTTAAATGCTATCGTAAATACAAATTACACATTTAGATTACATCCCTAATTCACATATTTCTACTGCGATCGCGTCCTCTGTGTGATTTTAGTATATAATGGAAACATTGTTATACATACATATTTCTTTATTAATATGGTGTTGTGTACCACCTTTTACTTTCAGTGCAGTTTAATTTCGCCATGGAAATGTCTAAAATAGATTTAGAATAGTTTCTGGTAGAATTCGTTTTGAATTAGGGTGAACCGTTATCCTGTTCAAAAACAAATATATCTAACATAAACCACCCGGCATAACTATGAAAATTATCTCCTCACTCTAGGAAAACGAAAATTTCAAATATGCTTTCAAAACGGAAAACAACAATAAAACATCTTTTGAAAAATAAAACCACCTCCACCAAGCAACAGAATCCATTTCTTGAAGTAATTCATACAAATTCACCCTACACAACTATAAAAAATCTGACAGTCAAACAGAGCAAAGGGAAATAGTAAAATCAAATCAACAAAAACGAAACCCAAGAAAAATACATTGCGTAAAAAACCACACCGACATTACAGAGAAACGCAGATATCATCGCACGATACTGTGAAAAAATTATTCTTCCCTCCTACAGTGGTAGGACAACATTACCCTACATTACACGATTAATTTTATTTGAACTCTATCATGAATACATCGATATTTTTAAAGAACCGCAAGGTCTTAATTTCGTATGTTACCGCGCTAAAGATGAAAACGAAATACTGCATAAATTTTTCGCAAAAGCCTCCTTCATAAATACCACAGGGATTGACTGGTGAGAATCAGATTGCAAATTACAATTACAAATAACATTTGCATACTTTGTGAATTTTTCTTACTTGCTTTTCTGCAAACTGCACTCGCACATTCTTGGATAAGTGAGTAATTGAAGGAGGGTGCGGTACCTACACTTACTCGTCTCAACTGAGCTGATCGGAGATTTCCGGAATTCGGCCCAGAGTAATGAATGACGTGATTGGGTATTACTCACGAAGAATAATATTTCCTTTACCGCAGCCTTCGTTTGTTAATTACCATTTTATTTTATTACGTTTAATGTGTTTTTAACCGAATCAGGTACTGTTTTTTTACCTATTAAATAACGTAATTCTTTAAAGTTTTTCTCTTGGACGAAACATCAGTCCACAAAGCCGTCATTTTCAAAAATGTTTTGGTCATCACCTGTAAATTTGAAAATCCTCAGATAATATCAAAAGCTGTTATAAAAATTTATTAAATCTAACCGCTTCTGTGTTACTTATCATAATAATAATATGAATGTGGCAAATATTCTGATGTGGCCTTTGAGCACAAAACATCAATTCATTTTTAGATAATGTGTTATCTGTCAAGAAGCTGATATTATCAAATCTTATATTTCTCTTTTTCTGAAAGCAATTTTTACTCTTTCAATCAATGCAGTAACACAAGTTGATTGCATGTTTTTCTTAAATTTCAGCTTAACTGAGTTTTTTGTCTTCATTCATGGTTTTGTGCGTGTTCATTTATTTGTGTATATTGATAAGTAACACGAATCGTGCTTTTTTCCAAAAAAAAGTCAATATTTCTGAGTAGTAGGCTAATACATAATAGACTTTTACTGTATATATTTTTATGTAACTGTTTCAATTGTGTTTCGGAATATACTATTAAAATTTAAAAACGATATTTTACGCATTAGATATGTTAACGCATTCAGTTTTAGATATTTCAGATAGTTTTAATTTTCTGAATATAAATTGCAGTTGTCTTTCAAACTCAGAATCTAAACTTTACCAGAGAAGTGAAGGACTGCTTATTCTTGTTAAGTTTCAGTTAATGTGTTATCCTGGCGTGGTTTGGTAATTTGAAAGTGAAAATGATAATTTTTGCTTTTCAAATTTGGCAGCATACAAAATCTGTGTTCCACTTAGTAAAAACAAAATTACAAGGAGGGTTGTTTTTCAAACTAAAAATAGCTTATTACGTTTAACACAACTGGACTCTATATGTAACCGAAATAGTTTTTACTACCTGTTCGATTTTCGTCCTCTCATTACCAATTTTTATTTTATTTTTATCGATTATTTAAAGTTCCGAATATTTGAAACTTTTTAGAAAATCAGTAATCACCACTGAGTCTTATTATCTAAGTACAGTTTCTTAAACATTTATTCCTTAAATAAATAAATATTTTTATTTATTATTGTTTATTTATTATAAATAAAACATTTTTATTATAAATATTTAAATAATTTCTTAAATATTTCTTCAAAAGAAGTCTCACCACCGATATGTGGTGAGACTTCTTTTGTCATTTGTCTAGCCTTTGTCTAGACACAAAAGAACTAGGTGCACTCTCGTTCTCAATAACTTTAATGTAGTTTAAATAATTAGCTGAAATAATATCATTCTGTGCTGTAGCATTTTATGTCTTAATCGCGGGTGACGTGGGAACTATGGCATAACATCTTACTTCAATTACAGAGTTAAATCAGCAGGAAAGTCATAGTGCAAAACATAAATTGGGTGAATGAGAATGGCAACTTGCATTTAAAGCATTCAACAGTGAGTTGTCGAATACTCTGCCGTTCATGAAAGTCTTCTATTTCCACATCAGATCGTTATGTCAAACGTCCAGTACTGTGGCCTTTTGATCATAACCTTCAGTGCCTTTTCGCTCTTGATTACAATACTATAATTTGTTGTTGAAAAACCAGAATCTTTTCCTGATATTAGATATTTCGTCAGTCATGGCGATATCCCTAATGGTCGGCGTCTGTCTTGCATGCATTCAAATTTGACTCTTGATTAACCTTCGTGAAAAATTCATTCTCTCTCCATTGTGTTGCTTCCACTCAGTTTCGTGCATCTCTTTCATTTAATCTTCATGACAACAACTGATCTTTTGTGTTTCCTATTTCATCCAGATAAATGAAAGATTTATCTCAGCAACCTTAATGCAAAAATCTAACGTCGGGTATAGCTATATTTTAGTTTTCAACGGTTGTACATTATGATCATTTACCAATCGAAAGTCGAAGAATATATAACTAAGAAAGGCATTTCTCATCTCGTGGCAAATATATAGTTAATACCCAATACATATGGACAAAAAGCTTGGGTACTCACACACATACTCGTATGCAAAATACTATTAAATAATAAAAATCTGTGTACGCGTATTGCAATTGACGAAATCGTAGAGGAACCACTCCTTCATGTACTTAGAGCGACAGGAACGTTCATCGTTGCATTGTTCGTAGAAAAATTTAAACAGATCATTCGGAAAAGGGCACATTACGTGGTTGTAAAGAATGCGAAGAGGATAACATGCTATCCATGTTAGCCATTTTCCTGCAGGTTGTATCTGTCGTCCTCACTGCGTGTAGTGACAATGGTAAGAATCTGGAAAATATTTTCATTTATTTGAATAGTATATTATAGCAGGGAATAAAATGCGTAGTTATTATTTGAAATTCTCATCATACAATTTAATTAACGCACATTCGGTCAGGTGATTGTATTTACTTGCAGTCGAATCTGATTAATATCTGGGCATTATTCTGGCGTACAAAGCACTTTAGTAGATATTATCTCGTTCGTGATATTCTCTTCTTCAGCGGAAAAAAAAAATCTCTTTCTTATCCTATGTAGAAGCTTAGATATCGATGTCTTTATTTTAGCTGCCCTTCTTGAAATTTATGTATTTATTGTATCAAAAAAAAAAGAACTTAACTGCAGAATTTCATAATGAAAGCAAGTACAAGTTAGTTTCAATTTCCGCAGAAGCAAAGAAAGTATGAGTTCAATGTACAGTATATCTCTTAACTGTGTGTTCTTCTGACCGTTTTAAATATTTCAGATCAAAGCCCAAAGTTTCTGTAGAAGAAAAGCATATATATATTCAGTTTTCTTGACAAGATTTTCCCTCTCTAAAAATATATATTTTAATCGAATTCACAATCTTGGCTATAAAATCCTGTGATTCGTACTCGCTATTTGTATTCAAAATGTTTCTTTGTTCTTTATAATCCAATACTAACATACTTAAAAATCGACGAAATATCAGATTTTAACATTTTCATTCGTGGGTAGATAATCTGTAATTTCAGTCCCTCAGAACTCAATTTTCTCTTTTACCCACTCTTCTACTTCAGCTTCTCGCCATTTCATAACCATTTATGGTTATATGAGTCCGCCATTTGCCTCCAACGTTCGGTGTTGAATGCTTACCGACGCCAATAGACTGTAGCCATCTCCACTAGGTCATCATTGAGTCTTCTCTCTGATTGTTTAGGCCTTCATAAGGATGCCACTGGGTGATCGTCTTTGTCCATTTATCGCTGTTCATACAAGAAATATGTCCTGCCCGTCTCCATTTTCTTTTTAAAAAATATATATATTTTAAAAAGTACATTATATATATATATATATATATATATATATATATGGGAATAAATTTTTAACTTGGGTATATTGTATATTAGGATAACCAAGCAATTTTATATGCTTGGTTATTTTAGCTCCTAATCCCAAGTATGCAAACAATTAAGTTTGCGCCTGAAACAAAGTTCAAGTCTAAAGATGGTACAACACCAGGGCAACTCATTGTAAAGGTGGTTAAAGCTTTGATCACTATTCTTAGTATTTTCCCATAATGTAAAGCACATCTCACTAGAAGATGTATACTGCAATGCATTATGGGTGGGGTCACTACCCAGACCGGTTTCGACCTTTTTTGAGGTCTCCTCAGTGAGTAGCTAGACCCTAAATACCAAGGTTTTAGTAATACAAAGCCTTATCAACTTTACCTATATAAGTTGCAACAAGGTGTACACCTTGTTGCAACTTATATAGGTAAAGTTGATAAGGCTTTGTATTACTAAAACCTTGGTATTTAGGGTCTAGCTACTCACTGAGGAGACCTCAAAAAAGGTCGAAACCGGTCTGGGTAGTGACCCCACCCATAATGCATTGCAGTATACATCTTCTAGTGAGATGTGCTTTACATTATGGGAAAATACTAAGAATAGTGATCAAAGCTTTAACCACCTTTACAATGAGTTGCCCTGGTGTTGTACCATCTTTAGACTTGAACTTTGTTTCAGGCGCAAACTTAATTGTTTGCATACTTGGGATTAGGAGCTAAAATAACCAAGCATATAAAATTGCTTGGTTATCCTAATATATATATATATATATATATATATATATATATATATATATATATATATATATATATATATATATATATATATATATATATATATATATATATATATATATATATTGTACTTGCCTATTTTGTTATTATCTATTGTTGTCTGTTCTTCTTTCACACAGCAAAAATTCTGGTGCAAATAATTTTAGAGAGAATTAGGAATAAAATAGAAAAAGAAATGAATGAGGAACAGTTAGGATTCAGAACCAACAGAGAAACTAGAGAGGCTATAACTTGTCTAAGAATTATTGTGGAGAAAGCACTAAACCATGGTGGAAAGTTGTTTTGGGGATTTCTAGATTCTGAAAAGGCATTTGATACAGTGAAACATGAAAGGCTTTTTGACATTCTAGAAAATACTGATATTGACTCTTATGACTTGGAAATTTTACAAAGATTATATTGGTCAGAAATAGCGTCAGTATGTGTAAATGGAGAAGAAATAGGAGAATTCCCAGTGGGTAGAGAGGAGTATGGCAAGGATGCAAGTTATCACCATTATTGTTTAACTTTTATAGTGAACAAATGTTTAGAGAGGCACTTGAGGATGTAGAAGAAGGAATAAAAATAAACGGAAGAATCATTAATAACTTAAGATATGCGGATGATGTAGTGGTGATGGCAGAAAGTGAAAATGGGTTACAACAAATTATTCAAAGATTTGAAAACTCTTGTAAAGAGTATGGACTAAGAATTAACACAAAAAAGACCAAGATAATGATAATGGGTAGAAAAATAGGAGATAATGTAAAAATAAGATGGAGAAGAACGATTTTAGAAGAAGTGGAAAGATTTCAATATTTAGGTAGCTGGATCTCAGAGAAAGGAACTTCAGAGTTGGACATCAGAAATAGAATTAGGTAAAGCTAAATCGGCATTTATAGAAATGAATAGAATTTTAATAAACAAGAACACTAAAATAGGCGTTAGAATTGGAATAGTTAAGCAAACAGTTTGGAGTATTGCAAGTTATGGAAGTGAGTCATGGACACTAAGAAAGAGAGATATAGAAAGAATTAATGCATTGGAAATGTGGTGTTATAGAAAGATAGAAAAGATTAGCTATACAGAAAGAATATCAAATCAAGGTTTTAAGACGAGTTGGGATGGAAAGAACACTGTTAAAGAATATTATGCAAAGAAGGACTATATTTGCAGGACATCTTCTGAGAGGTTCTTCGGGACACCTCACAAGAACTATATTACAAGGGACAGTTGAGGGGAAGAGAAGACGTGGAAGACCAACTAGAGAGTGGTTTAATGACATCGTCGAATGGACTGGTTTAAGAATGATGGAAGCAACAGTCAGAGAGAAATGGAGAAGAGCTGCTCATCTGCTGCAACCCTCTTTCTGGAGGATGCTACCGGACGACGACGACGTCTGTTCTTCTGTTATCTGTTTTCCTTCGATATTTGTCAGTAGTTTATTTTTTCGTAGTTGATGTATAATCCTACTTTCTAATAATATATTTATTCATTCATTTCTTCTAGTTCTCTTTTATTGTTTGCTATTACTACAATATCATCAGAATATCGTAAATGCTTTAGATTTTTATCATTAATATTAATCCCTCTAATCCTCCTTATTCTGGACATATCCTAATACTGCAGTGAATAATCTGGGTGAGATTATCTACTTGGCTTAATCTTTATTTATTTGGAATGGACTACTCTGTTCATTCATAAGGATACTTAGCATTTACTTTATCGTATATTTTGTTAACTAATTGCATATCGTTTTGGCTTACTCCTTATTTTTTCATTGCTATTAAGACTACTTGTTTTTCAACTGAATCGAAAGCTTTTTATAATCCATTAAACCTGGGTACAATGGTAAGTTGTATTTTCTCTCTCTCTTAGCTGATCAAATGTCTATAGATAATGCATTGTACTAACTCCTTATTGAATCCAGTTTTTTCATTAGGCTGAGCTTCGTCCAATAATCGTCTGATATTGTTTATTAATTGTGTAAAGAGATTATTTACTTCTGACAACAAGCTTACAGGTCTGTAATTTTCTTTTTCTTAATATCCTTTTTGAACAAGAGTATTGTGATACCATTGTTCCAGCTTTGTGGTATATATCTCTTTATCTTTTTTAGCATTTATATAGCTATTTTAATTCTGTTATTTCTTTCGTCATTTCAATAGTAATTCCTTCTTCTCCTGGCATTTTATTATTTTATATATCTTTCATTGCTTGTTCAGTTTAAAAATTATGGAAGACTCTTCTTTCTATTCTTCTGATATTGCTGGTCTTTCCATGCAATTCTAAAAAATATTGCGCAGACCTTTCAACTACGCTTTTTTTTTAAAGCTTTGATGGCTTGTCTATTTTTATCTTCTAATAGTAGTATTTCGTTTTTCCTTGGTGTGAGACTGTTTCGTAGTACTTTCATATTTTTATTGTTATCTATTATTTCTTGCATCATTTTATCTTCTCTTTTATTTTTTCCTCTTTAATATTTTTTCTGAATGTTTTGTTCTTTTCTTTAAGCTCCATTCTATTTCTTTTTAATTCTCAAATTAGCTATCTTTTTTCTCCAACAGTCTTCGGATAAATTTTAATTTTTAACAATTTTAGCCTCTTCTACTCCCTATAAGGATATGAAAGGTGCTAGCTGATTTTTTTTTTAATCTTTTGCAATCTTATGTACGCTTTCAATGATGATTAGATTTACATTTTCCTATTATATTATGCATTTGTAGTTGTAGATTTTTGCTTTCAGACATGTTATTCATATATATATATGTGAATCTTTATCTGGTCTCTTTCGACACTAAAGGTGAATTAGCCGGTATCATACAGAGGTAGGATTTTTCATCCGGAAACTCCGGTTTTTCGTCCACTAGAATAGGCAAACCTGCCAACGAAAACGCATCTACAGACATAGGGCACACCGGGAAGAATAGGGCTAACCACCTTATCCTCGATACGGTAGCAGTTAATCCTCGACACCGCAAGGTAAAAGAGGAGGGAAGGAATAAGAAAAATGAGGAATAAGAATATAATTGCAATTCCTTCTTGGTATCATTTTTGTTGCCTGGTGATGTATCTTTAATCACATATTTTGTTTTATCCTATTTCATCCTGCGATTTTTTTCTATTGTTATTTTTCCTCTAAATATTCTGTGATCACTGTCTATTTGATTGATGACTGAAACATCTTTAAATATTCTTATATGAGATGATAAAATATAACCTATTTCACTTGATGTTGTCATTTGAATTAATCCGTTACCATTTCGATTTGCCTTAAAATGTTCTCATCATTCACAGGTTATCAGCAGTGAAATTCGTATTCTTATCACCGGTTCCTCATAATAAATTTTAACATACTTCTTCTTTTATTTCTCTATCCTAATCCATTTTATCCTATACTCCTTTCAAGTTCATTTTTATTTTTCCCAGTCGCATATTATAATTTCTAACACTATTGCGTGAATTGTCGGATCCTGCTGTGTAATATTGGACAATGTGTCTTACAATTCCTCTAATTCAAACTGCAGGTTGGTGCATATATTTGTATTGTTTTAATGATTTTCTCTTCTGATCTTTGCACCGTAATATATACTACCCCTTCTGATATCTCAGCATATTTAATAACCTTGTTTGCTATACTCGGAATAAAAATCTTCTCCATAGAATTTGTTTTGAGATTGTCTCTATAAAAAGATTTTTATCGCGAGTGTTTATTAATTACACAAGGGTTCAATTCCGATTGAACCCTTGTGTAATTATCCGGACAATCACTCACTCAAGACCAAATACAAAAAATATACACATTTAATAAAACTAAAACAATACATCGAATATGTTTAATATCTGGGTATTATTTGGGGTATTTAAATAAAATGGCATAACTACAAAAATAATAGATCGGAGGCCTTCGGAACTAAATCGACACTTTAGAGATTTTAAAATAAACATTCATTCTTTCATTCTCAGACTCATTATATTATTGGATTCTTATATACTTAATCACGTCTACTAGATTAAACACCTTGTTTTCACAACAACAAAATTGTTCTTCAGAGTCAGTTTCTTTATTAGGCCCTTTCCGAAAATATCAAAATTTTCCTCTTCATTTCCATGGGATCCTTTCTTATCACCCTTATGTAGCATACAATATTATTCCCTTCTCTCTCACTGAAGTATAATACTCTTACCTCTTGCAGTTAAAATTGACGCACAATTTACTAATTTTTGTACCGGCGAAAAGAAGTTTCTTCTACTACTTCATAAACAACCTAAGTAGAGCTCTTTGTTAAACCACTTCATAGTTTCAAATTTCACCAATTAATTTTTCCACAGAAATCCGGCGCCCTTAAGACGGAAGATGAAATTTTCTATTCAGCGTTTCCTCGAACATTTAATTAGAATGCCGACTGCTCGATTACAATACCTTCTTTTATTTACTAAATACTTGTTGACAGTCACAACTCCTCCAGTTTAAAGACTCACAGATCTACGATTCCTTGTCGGAATCTTGTATTAATGCACCCTCTGTCCAAAATGAAACCGAACTTTTCGAAAATAAAAGAAATTATTGGCGCCACCTCTTTTATCTTTTTGTTGTCGAAAGCGGCAACCTTGATTAGTGTTGTGTCAACTGTTTATGAAATTTGTTTCATTAGAAGCCGAGTTATAGTGCCAAGAGCGACAGTGTGTTTTGATGAAAGGTCGGTCGTCACGATGTTCATGCCATACGCGACGAATTATTGCTATCAATCGCTTCAAAACTTCGAGATAAAACTCACTATTGAACGAATTCTTTGTGGATAATGTCCTTGGAATCGCAGAAACAAATCAGCATTGTCTTTACTTTTGACTTCTCCAAGCGACTTTTTTTCAGATGCCCCTCTTCTGGTGGTCTCCACTCAGCAATCTGACGGTTTGTTTCGGGCTCATACTCAAAACACCACGTTTCGTCACCGGTAACGATCGTTTCAAGGAAGTTTGAGTCCTTACGAGCGGTTTTAATGAGGTCCTTGCAGTGTTCAATTCGATACATTTTTTGGTCGTCGGTTAACTTGTGGGAAACAAATCGCAAATTTAATTTACGAAGGCCTAAACTCTCGGTCAAAATGTTGTGCACAGTTGATTTTGGAATCCCCAATTAATTTTCAATCAATCTCACAAACTATTTTCGGGTTTTCTTTGAAGAAATCACGCACTTTTTGGATGTTAACTTCGCTCAGTCCAGTTTTTGGAAGGACCGGCTTTTCGTCGTCCTTAAGCGTCTTACGACCACTTTGAAATGGCTTAAACCACTCTTAAACTTGAGTACGGGATAAGCATTCATCAACGTATGCTTTTTGAAGCATTTAATGCGTTTCGGTAAAACGTTTCGGTATTATCCGATACCAAGTTTAACACAAAAGTCAATCCCAGCTCTCTGTGTGAAACTCATTTTCCGACCGTTCGTCAAAACACACTGTCACTCTTGGTACTATAACTCGGCTTCTAATGAAACAAATGTCATAAACAGTTGACACAACACTAACGAAGGTTGCTGCTTTCGATACCAAAAAGATACAACAGGTGGCGCCACTAGTTTCTTCTATTTGTAAAGGTTCGGTTTCTTTTTGGATAGATGGTGTATTCTTCCATCTATCATCACGTAATCCTTAAAACTTCTTTAGAGTAAGATTTCTCCGGTCTCCGCTCTTAAACTTCCATTACCTCTTTCTCCATTTCCTCGTTACCTCGATACCCAACGCTCTTTTTGTCCGCTGTCAATCACCCTTCAATCTCCTCGCCGAGCATGCTCACGCCATGTAAATAGCAAGGGAGAAGTTATATAAGTATAATGGCTGGCACGTTGTCTCCGTTAGCGTAACGAGAATGTCTTTTCAAAACACAACACGTGATAATTTAAAGCTACAATGAAAAGGGATTGAAAGTAACCTAATTATCAGAATCTAGTAAGTATATCAATTTCAAATGGTTTGCATTTCTTTTTGCCAATAATAATCATATCAAAAACGAGAACATCGCAAGTGCCCATGTAGGTGTTATGAAACCAAAACTAATAATATACTAACACAAATAATTTGTAAAAGAATTCATAATTTAAAATTATGATTATTTTTACGGTGGCTTTCATAGGACTTTAATCTTAAAAACAGTCTTATTTCTTTCTTTTTTTTTATTAATTTGTCGTGTGTTATTGCATTTTAATATTGTATTGCTGAGGATATCACTGTAACATCGACAAAATATCCAACGATTCAAGTTCTATTTAATTATTTTTCTGTGTTCTGTTGATTGCATTAAAATTAATTATGAGTTTTTTCTTTCTATAGACTTTGTAAGAGGTAAATCTTAAGATTCCTTCATATTTCAGAAGGAAACTTGACCGCACTCAACGTCGACGGGATACATTCTTGGACGTGTTCTGCTGTACCAAAGTTAATCACTGATGTTTACAATCGTAATTTGCAAGTGGAATATCAGATTCTAGTTTTATTAAATTCACAATCAGGTAAAGAATTAAGACATCAACATTTACAAACAAAAATTATTATTTTTCTTTAAACATAATTATGAAAACCATTTACGAAAACCATGTCTGTCAAAGGACTTAGATTAGTTCTCTCTTCCCCATACTCGAATATTCCTCCTGAAAACAGAATTTACGGAATTTGAAACTTCTTCCAATTTGATCAGAAACTGCGTCTATATGAACAATACCATACTGATAAATTTTACGTGCTTGTCATGAAGGTAATTAATATTATCCGATATTTAAAAAAATAACGTATAAATCACCCGATAAGCATTTCCCCAACCATATCTAGTGCAAGTCTCCAGGATCCTCTAACTAAAATGAATAACAGCTGTAACAAATTTGGCACGAAACTCTGAGATAAAAAGACCAAAACTATGAAAATAGGCAAAAATATTGAACACATCAACTGCATTCTGAATGGAGAGCCTGTAGAAGAAGTAAAATATTTCAGCTGTTTAGGCAGAGTTTTTATTGAAGATGGCAAGTCAAATATAAAAACATAGAACAGAATAAGCAAAGCGGGTATCGTGGGTAGGCATTTGAATAAATGTGTATGGAATAAGAGAGAAATTTGCCAAAACACCGAACTAGCAGTATACAAGACAGTGTTCAAACCAGTTTTAAGTTATAGAGAGGAATTGGGGAAGTGAACCGACGGCACCAGTCGGCAGAAACATACTAAATCTGAAGATATTAGAATTTAACTTGAAATTTTATTCAAGAATGTGTCAGAGCAAATCTAAGGTGGCACTTAAATACAGGGTGGCCATAAAATAACTTTCCCTCTTTGGAGGCATCTGTAGCTAAAACCAATAAACGGAACGAGGCCAAATTTTATATTGAGACTTTTGAAGGCATGGGGAGATGATTTCCCCGAAAAAAAAAGACTTAGTACCGAAAGTCTCCGATAGGGGAAATTTTGGCTCTGGCGGAGCCGAAAACAAGCGGATAATTACATTAAAGGCAGATAAAATGGAACAATAACATTTCGACGGTGTTACATTTCGTAACATTTCGACGAAACGTTAGTGCGAAGGTCATGCGCTTATCATAATCTGCGGTAGTTAGTGCTTGCACACGACCGAACTTATACGGATAGAAGTGAAGCATTTTCCGTAAGATTTTCCAGACTGTACCATAAGCCATATCAAGTTTGCGAGCTATTGCACGAGCGCTTCGACCAGTACTGGTCCCTGTGTCATCGAACACCGCAGTAGCAACGTCTGTTACTGTTTCTTCTTGCGCCGCTTTCCTTCCTCTGCCAGGTCTAACTCCTACTGATCAGTTTCTTCAAACTTCTTAATCATAGCTCTCAGTGCTACAGCTGACATAGGACCTGTACGCAAGTTATGAAGCCTTTTAAATTCCCGAAGGGCTGTTACTGCATTGCACTGAGGCAAGGTAGGACACATATTGAGCACAATTTGTCAGTCATTCGAATAACTGCCTGAACGTTCCCAATCCCTTTTCAAGTGAAATTGGTGGCGCTGCTGTCACGTACGCACAGTAAAATTTGCATAGTCCTTTTTACCTGCGTTTACTGCAAATATTTGATTGCTTTCGGCTCCGCCAGCGCCAAAATTTAGCCTATCTGCGACTTTTAGTACTAAATCTAATTTTTCGCGGATATCATCTCCCAATGCCTTCAAAAGTCTCAATATAAAATTTGGTCTAATCCCGTTTATTGGTTTTAGCTACAGATGCCTCCAAAGAGGGAAAATTATTTTATGGCCACCCTGTAGAATGGGTGAAGAAAGATTAGCAAACCAGGTGTTTGATACCAAGATGAAAGACAAAAGAGACCAAGAGGACCTAGGTAGATTGATTCAGTCAGAAGTCCCTTAGAAACACGAAATGATAATTTGAACGAAAATCTGGAGGAAATTTTATTTGGAGGAAAACTGTTGATATGAGATTAATAATATTGAAAATTATCTGGTGTCGAAGCTAGAAGGTGAAAAGGCATACTGTCAGAGATCTCCTGAAAGATTTGCGATTTTTGTGGTTTTTTAAGTGTTTTCTTTGATTTAATTGTGTATTTTAGCATATTATTGTAGTTTTTAAGCGTAGTTATTGTACTAAACCATTTCATAACATAATTTAAGAAATAATATTGATTTTACTACTCTTAAAAATGGCGCCAAAAAACCGTCGTGACTAAAGCTAAAGTTGTTGCTACTGAGGTGTTAGTCCGGCAGTTAGCCGAGTGGCTGGCTGTTTCACAACCATATGCCTGGGAAAGGAGTGTTCTGGGTTCGATTCCCGTAGCTGACATGAGGAGTTTAGGATCTTTCTCAGACATAGCCAAGTTAGCCGGTCTTGGGCGAGAACTGCAGGGTTTTTCTCCCCAGTTTATATATTGGATTTTTCCTATCGCAAGCAGGCAAACCGGCCTTGAGAACGTAACGCTTCGACAGACACTTGGAGGCATAGACCAACCACCTTATCCTCGTATAACCGTTGTGGTTATAAGGAATAGGAACCCTCGACATCGTGAAGGTAAAAGAAGGATAGAACTATGTATATTTATTTAGATTTATCACCAATCAATGAAAGTAATATTTTATTGATTGCTGAGTTTCCTAATTTCTGTTTCGTCTTAAAATGGCATAAATATTCTTCCTTACTTTGATAATACAGGTTTCTATTGGTGGAATATTAATATTTACAAAATTATAACCGCAACCGTTATACGAGGATACGATGGTTGGTCCTATGCTTCCCAGTGTATCCTATGTCTGTAGAAGCGTTATCTTCTCAGGGCCGGTTTGCTGTTTGCTTGCGGGAGGAAAAATCCAATATATAAACTGAGGAGCAAAACCTGCACTCCTCGCACAAGACCGGCTAACTTGGCTATGTCTGAGAAAAATCCTACACTCCTCACGTCAGCGACGGGAATCGAAACCTGGACACTCTTTTTCCCAGGCATATGGTTGTGAAGTAACCAGCCACTCGGCTAACCGCGCGGACTAATACATAGATACGTAATAAAATATTTTGTGAAATTTATCTTGAACTGCATTCACTTTTTACATTTCGGTATCACTGCAATTCATTTCAGTTTTCTAGCGAATAACATTTCCAGCGAATTTTTTCCGCGTTCAATAGTTCGCGCGATGAATTTTTCTGTGTTGAATTTTAATATATATATATATATATATATATATAATATTATATAATATTAGGGTTACCAAGTAATTTTATAAGGTTGGTTATTTAATTCCTAATCCCAAGTATGCAAACAATTAAGTTTGCGCCTGAAACAAAGTTCAAGTCTAAAGATGTTACAAACCAAGGCAACTCATTGTAAAGGTGGATAAAGCTCTGATCACTATTCTTAGTATTTTCCCATAATGTAAAGCACATCTCACTAAAATATGTATACTGCAATGAATTATGGGTGGGGTCACTACCCAGACCGGTTTCAACCTTTTTTGAGATCTCTTCAGTGAGTAGCTAGACCCTAAATACCATCAGGTTCTTATCAAAGTCCTGCCATGTATAAGAACTGGGCAATGGACTGAGTCCTTGACTACATTTATCCCGTCATCTACTAAGTAAATCTGTGTGGATCAATTTATCCTCGAGCTAAAAGCTCTAGTTATGGTTGTCAAACTCCAACATTATCAGAGCCTCAGTTATATTTCTATTGGCTACAGGCACATTGTACCATTTGTATCAATCCACCTGGATATCTTGGTCTGTTCAGTGATACCAAGGTTTTAAAGTTCTTAAAAGCCACCCTAGGCAGAGAACTGAGTCCTTTGACTAATCTTTATCCTCGTCATTCTGAATGAAGCCATAAATACCAAGCTAAATTATAGTAATACAGAGCCTTATCAACTTTACCTATAGAAGTTGCTACAAGGTGTTTTTAATTTTAATAAGAATCTCTGGAGGAGATATAGATGTAATTAATTTTTTAACTTGGAAATACTGTATATTAGGGTTACCAAGTAATTTTATAAGTTTGGTTATTGGTCTAGCTACTTACTGAGGAGACCTCAAAAAAGGTTGAAACCGGTCTAGGTAGTGACCCCACCCATAATGTGTTGCAGTATACATCTTTTAGTGAGATGTGCTTTATATTATGGGAAAATACTAAGAATAGTGAGTATAGCTATACCCACCTTTACAATGAGTTGCCCTGGTGTTGTACCATCTTTAGACTTGAACTATGTTTCAGGCGCAAACTTAATTGTTTGCATACTTGGGATTAGGAATTAAATAACCAAGCTTATAAAATTACTTGGTAACTCTAATATATATATTTATGCTGGTTAACTCGGTTTGTTATCATATTTGTTAAATTTTTAGTGACTAAACGCCGAGTATTTAAAATCAAAACTTTAATAGATCACGACTAGTTTAGTCCGAAAGCCGACTTCGTCAGGTGTAACAGCATGAAATATGTAAAACAGAAAGCCCATAAAAGCATTGTATTTCCAATACAACGGTACATGACAATTAAGTGTAATTAAAGTTTAACTAGGAGACTGAGTTCTAGATGAAACGTTACGCACATGCGTACGTCTGAATTCGCGTGTGCGCCAATATTGACACATTATTGACGCAATATTCACGCAATATCATCTGCCGTGTGCGCCAGACTCTCACAGTTCTGCCATTCAATATTGGCGCACACGCGAATTCACACGCATATGCGTGACGCTTCAACTAGAAACGTCACGCACATGCATGCATGCGAATTGACTGAGAACAACCAGTTAAAGTTTAATTACAGTCAATTGTCATGTTCCCTTGTATTGGAAATGCAATGCTTTTATGGTCTTTCTGTTTTACATATTTTAATGCTGTGACACCTGACGACGTCGGCTTTCCGAGGTTCGGGTTTCCAAGTAAATTTATAAACTTGGTTATTTTACTCCTAATCCCAAGTAAGCAAACAGTTAAGTTTGCACCTGTACGCAGTTCAAGTCTAAAAGTAGTGCAACACCAGGGCAACTCATTGTAAAGGTGAGTAAAGCTCTGATCACCGTTCTTAGTATTTTCCATAATGTAAAACACATCTCACTAAGAGATGTATACTGCAATACATTATGGGCGGGTTCACTACCCAGACCGGTTTCAACCTTTTTTGAGGTCTCCTCAGTGAGTAGCTAGACTCTAAATACCAAGATTATAGTAATACAGAGCCTTATCAACTTTACTTATATAAGTTGCTACAAGGTGTTTTATTTTGAATAAGAATCTTTGTATTACTAAAAATTTTTGCCTTCATAACGTTGCTTTTAATGGCCTGTTCTTGTGCTGCAAAAATTACCGATTCTGTTTCTTTCTTTAGTGCTCCATTTCTCAACCACTGCCAGGTCAGGCTGTCCTCTATGCTGTGAAGGTATTTTCCATGCAATGCTTTATTTTTCCCTCTTTCAGTTCTCACTTTTACTTGGTTGGTTTTGTATTCCAGTTTTGTCTATATGGGTTTAAATAAACCCTCTTTCCTTACCTCAATTAGAAATTTTTCCGTTGTTTGCAGCAGGAAATCACTCAATTTTCGTTTTTCTTCTTCAATAACTTGCTTTACTTGTAATAATCCTCTACCTCCTTTATTGCGTGATAGATAGAGCCTATCAATGTCACTGCGAAGATTGAGGGAATGGTGCATTGTCATTAATTTTCGAGTTTTTCGATCTAAATCTTCCATCTCTAGCTTTGTCCATTCAACAATGATCTGAATATCTCAGAACAGGTATGGCCCAGGTATTAATTGCTTTTATCAAATTTCCAGAATTAAGCATTGACTTAAGGAGTTTTCTTAATCGTCTTATGTATTCTGCTCTAGTTCTTTCTTTGATCTTATTGCGCAGAATTTGTGGTGCTTCTAAAATTGCCAAATATTTTATACAGGTCTTCGAATTTTATTGCTTTGATTATTTCACCATTGAGCAGCTCGATTTCGTTCATATCTTCAAACTTTTCTCTTGTTATTCCAGCAATTGCACATTTGTCTAAGCCAAAAATCGATTGATATATCTTGACTGAATATGTGCACAGTGTTTAGCAACGATCCGAGTTCATTCTCTGATTTTGCATAAAACTTCAGATCGTCCATGTATAAAAGGTTAGATATCTTTGCACTCTTCTGCGCAGTTTGATAACCATGAGCAGTTTTATTTAAAATTCTAGTTAAGTGGATCAATGACAATATATACAATAGAGGAGATAATGAGTCTCTTTGAAAGGTGCCCCTTTTTATGTTTACCTCCCCAATTTCTTCTCTATTCAGAACCAACGTTGTTTTCCAGTTTTTCATGATGGATTGCAAAAATATTTGTACGTTTTCGCTAATACCGAATAGTTCTGTGCATTTTAAAATCCAACTATGAGGCACCGAATCAAACGCTTTTTTATAATCTATCCAAGCCATATGAAGGTTGGTTTTTCTACGTTTGCAATTTTTCAGAACCATTTTATCAATCAGCAATTAGTCTTTAATGCCTATTGAGTTTTTGCTGTTACCTTTTTGTTCAATTGGGAAAAGAGAATTTGCTTTAAGATAGCTGTATATTTTATCAGCTAGTATGCCTGTGAGTAGCTTTAAAGTTGTGGCAGGCAGGTTATTGGTCGGATGTTTTCTGGGTTTGGACCTTTTTCTTTATCCTTTATGATTAAAAATGTTTTCCCTGCTGTGAGCCACTCTTCTTTGCTTTTTCCTTCTAGAACATCATAAAATTGGTTAGCAAGTCTTTCTTGTAAGCCTGTCAGATATTTCATGATATTTCAACCTACTAGTTGAAATATCATGAATGTAATTCATCCTTCCCGGGTGTTGACCAATTTTTTATCCTTTAAGCTTACTTTTGAACTATTTCAGTTGTTATTTTCAGTTGGTCCATTTTTTGTTCTTCAGATTCGTTCGTAATTTGTTCAATCCACTTTGCCTCGTTATTGTGCCTCTTAGGGTTGACACAATAATATATATATATATATATATATATAACATACAACGTCTAAAAAGAACCTTCACGAGTAATGGCTACTCTTCAAAAACTATTAACAAGCATCTATACCGCCACCATCAAAATTACTCAGAAACACAGGACAACCCCAAAGGTTATATCTCCTTACCATACATCAGCTCGCTCTCCAAGAAACTACAAAGAATTTTAAGAAAGTTTAACAACAAAAACGTGCTTTTCTACACTTCCCAAATTAAGATTAATTATAAGCAAACACAAACCAGCTCACAACCATCTACAGTTTCCAGGAGTATACAAAATTACGTGCGACTCTGGTAAGCCATACTATGACCAGACTGAGAAATCCATCCTCCTACGTCTCGAAGAACACCAGAGAGACATTTCCTACAAAAGAACTAGAGCAAGTGCCCTGTCAAGCCATGTCGTGTTTTCAGTAAACACAAATGATGAAGGCTGCCAACATGAGATAAACTGGACAACAACTTCAAATCTTCATATATGCCACGACGAAGTAGAAGTCGAATCTAAAGAAATTGTTATGGACCCTCATCATATAAGCAGTAACCTTAGTTACAATTTACCGGACTCATTTAGCTCTGCTATCAGATATTGGCGCACTCTTGAAGTCACACGCTCGCAGATGCCTAACAATAGAACTTTAACACGGACTGCAGCTCCAGTTCAAAGTTCACTTAGGATAATTTCAGTGATACAATGTTTCTTTCTAGTGTTTTTTATTTTCTTTCAGTGTTTCTTAACGCCTGAAGAAGTCGGCCTTCCGACGAAACATGTTGCGTTGTGAATAAATTTAATTGTTTGTTCTAACTCTCCGATCTAAATCAGTTTATAAAAATATTACAACATGTCCCAATTCCGAATTAACATAACAGATATTGTCACTGGATGCTGCGATGTATACTTATCCGAGCTCGGTTACAGTACTCATTATGTAATTTGGAATGAATTCATCGCAACGAAATGAATTTAACCCATGTTTAGTGGATTCATACACACAAGTACATCACTGACACACACCGAAACAGACAAAACAATAAGAGAAGAAAAGGCGAGTAGACACTTCAAGTCCTATGAGGGAGGACCTCTATGGGTGTGTTTGATTAGCCTTAGCTGTTGGATGGGAAGAATAAGAATTTGAGTTTCCAAAAATCTTGGGAAATTAAACCATATTTAATAAGATTAGGATGGTTTACAAACAAATTTCCTGAGGATTCTAAAAAAAGGAAAAACGTCTTTCAAGTTCGTATTTGTTGCTTTGAATTAGAGTAGTGTTTTGCGTTTGATTCAGTTCAAGGTATGCAAAGGCATGACTAGCTGGACCTGACTGACGATAGTCATAGCGGTCTATGTATTGTCTCGAATTCTCCCAGGCAGATGGAATATCTGCCGATTTGATCATGATATGATGAAAGTGCGTATATGTGATCAATTCTATAATGATGAATTTTATCTGCATGTTATGAAGGTAATTAATATTATCCGATAGTTAAAAAATAAAAAAATAAAAATGATCTACCTTCTCTAATTTTCCAATGGGGATATACGCAGAATACGTTTAGTCGTATGCACTCAGGTTGTGTGCCAATTTATAAAATTGCCACACAACCTGTTTCACTTTTATTTCATTACCAGTAGTTGGTATTCATAGGTAAAAATGATAGGCAAAAAACAATAAGACCGCTGCTGCCATCTGATATTTATAACCGTTGTATTAAAATTCTGAAATGTTATAATTTCCAGTCGATGTATATTTTAATTGTTGGGTTAAAAACCGAGTTTCTGAGAAGCAAATAATAAAACAAAATAATGCTCGCATACGCCGAAAACCAATAAACACTGCAAATGACATTAGATAATATTAAGCAGCTACGTGCATTACTTTTTATAATGGTAGTTATTAACAATACATATAATGAATTCATATAAGCCTTAGTAATTAATTTTAAAATGACTCTCATTGCTATTTATTATTATTTGACTTCATTGATACTACGAAACGAGTAGTTGTAATCACGTGGAATATGAACATTATATAACTGTTGTACCATATTTATTCGGCATTACATAACTGGTGTATCATATTTATACAGCACTGTATAACTGTTGAAAAGAAGAGTATATTTTAGAATCATATAGAAGTTTTTCTTTGTCGGGAAGTAACCCAACTGAGTTGTACTTCTTGACTAAGAAGTAGTTCAACTCAGCTCCATCCAGTTATGTAGCCAATTAGATTCATTATCTTTACACTTGGCTGTTAATTTGCTCTTCCGTTATCATGCCAGAATGAGCAATTAGCCTAAAGAAATATTTGTTAATAACATTTTTTTAATTTAATATTTATGTTCTGGTCCCGTCTCCTTTTCAAATCGGTTTTCTTGTTTCAGATCGATTCACAGCCGAATGCATTTCAGAAGAAATATTCAAACTTGGGATTTCGACGATGGTTTTAGATGAGCGTAGAGGTTTCAGGTTAATCTTCGACCTCTACGATCCATTCACACGAAAACAGTTTTTCTTCAATTATAATAAACTGCTGGTCATTTACTTGTCTGGATCCCAAGATGAAGCTCAGAACTTCCTACAAAAGGTACGCAAAGATTCATACGACTTATCAATTAAAATAAAACTTACATCATCGAGTTCATTATATTCAATGAAAAAGTCTCTTGACCTTTGTTCATTTCGGACATATAGCAACCATTTTCCTCCGAAATTTATTGTTTCAGCTAGTACAAATATATTTCAGATGCTTTTCAAAATCAGTTACGTGTATAACATATTAGTATCGTCATATGCTTCATCCAGTTGCTGATACACAAAAACAGGCCACTGAAAAAAAAAAAAAAATTAAACAGATACATATTTAAACGTCACTTACCCAGCGTATATGCAAAATACTTGGCCACGTGTCACCGAGTTTTTTTTTTAATCTGTGGAAAAATGTCCGCAGATTAAAAATATTAAATTGAGTTCACAGTTAAGCGGCTTAACTGTGAACTCAAGAAAATCTGTCAGGAACGAGATCGCCGTTATCTGAGAAGGCTTCTACGAACAAACGGAACTGCTTACTGTGTGCAGCAATTGACCGAAGCATTTAATGAAAGCTGTTCCCAATCCAGATCTTATCGAATTATGCGCAGTGGATCGAAGACGATCGGTATTGGTAATGCCTAAAGGTTTCCCTTTATCCTTTCTGCGTATATTTCAATTGAATTGCCTGCGCACAATCCTCAGGGAGTGTAAAGGATATAATGATAGTACGAAATGAAAAGGTTTCCTATATGCTAACTTCCTATGCACAATTTCCTTCTCTCAATGTGTATCCACACATCGATTTTATTTTGATATGAATGTATTTTATAGATGTTAGTGTACATAAGAGAATTTCAAGTGTCATTATTGAAGGTTTTCTAAACGAATTTTCGTTAGTGATGCGATTGAAAGTACAAACGCATTAAGCACAGACCACGGTAACTTCTTCCATAACAAATGAGGTATAGCACGTTTACTTGACATCTACAGTAAAAGATTTAGGGCGGAAATTTTATTCAATATTTTTCGTGACTTATTCTTGACGGTGAATATTTTTATTTTAGAATGTGTAAGGTAAATTATTGTGTGTAGGCGTCAAGAAAGTGTAATTTTCGGTGGCCATTCTACTTCAAAAATTGTAGTGCAAGTAAAAGAAAACCGCAAAGCTTAATTTTTGCCTCTGTTATACCATTATAGAAGTCGTCGTTGTGGGTGTATATAAGTTATAAGTAAAAGCTGAAGAAATGTCTGTCGATGGAGAGAAATTTGGAACTCTATGTTGGTTTGAGAAATTTGCTAATAACACAGTATGTCATTAATTTTAAATCTAAATGATAATAATAACAATAACAACAATAAGAATAATACTCTCTTTTTCTATTCGGAAGTTTATTGCTAAGTGCAATCTTCACAGGACCGTTCGCTGCTTACTCTTCATTTCGAACCAATTCTTACATAATAATAATTTTTTTAATAATAATATATTTTATTAAAATTATGATTACTTATTGTAATTACATATTTACAACAGATATGATTTGCATATGATTACATATTTACAACGCATATAGTTCTGTTTTGTTTTCGTAACAATAAAATTCTTACAAATTTATAATCTATAATTTTATAAAATTTATAAATTTATAATGTATTAATAATAGTTACTCTAGTTGGTAATTTATAGCTGCTAGAATGCAATGTAAAATGCAATGTTAAATAACATTGCATTTTACAGCATTTATACAATAACAATGAGTTATATATATTTACAGTTTTTGATATATGTATTTAAACACCTTACCGGTAATTAATTATGGATCAAATATGCATAAGCTTCGTATCCGTCATATATTTCAATGTAATATGAATGGTATTACAATTTTAATATGCATTTCGCATCCATGATAAACTGGACGTATATAGAGGTCTTGGCTGGTAGCGTGGTTAAGCGGTGTAACTACAGCACTTAAATGTAATAAATGGATTTTTTTTTCCCTTTTTGTTGTTCTCGGTCGAGACGTAATTTCTCAGCTTGCATCCTCGAAGCTTTTTGTTTTATTAAGCTTATCTAAGGATGACACTTGTTAGTTATTATTTTTTGGTTTGATTGCTGTGTTGGAAGTACGCTGAAGTTTGATATGTCTGATATCCACTATAGCAGTAGGTTGAAAAATTCATTCACACAGATAAGCAGGAACTCTCTCTCTCTCTCTCTCTCTCTCACACACACACACATGATAATTTGGAATCTCATGACTCGTCGCTGAACTGGAAAGTCTGAAGGTTCCTGTCTTGAGAAGGTAGCTTTTTTTCAGGATACTGAGATGTAGAAGCTTCAAGTGGCCTTTCTGTAGTTATTAATATATTTGAACGTGATATAATTAGTTGTCTGGTGTCTTGTTACACGATATGTATTTCTGGCTGTCCTGTAGTTGGCACCGAAATAATGATTTAGCATAGCTGCATAGTGACATAAGTGCTTTGCTGTCAGTGTTTTTCATTCTGGCATTGCAGTGTATATAAAGCTGGAATTGTCTCTTTGTTCCCAAAATGTCAGTTTTATCCTTTTGTACTGTAATGACGTTAATCCATTTAGGGATTAACTTAATTTTATTTTTAATTTATTATCTTTAACAGTTCATTATCTTTGAAATAAATTACATGATTGTAGGGTACATTTGTTACATGTTATTAAAATTATTATGATTAATAACTATTATTACACTATTATGAAAACATAATAGTGTAATGAATATTAATAATAATAATCCTAACAAAAACAATTTACAGTTTTATATTAAATAGTTAAACAGCTATTTTTGCACTTTGTCATTTACATTTTAATATTACAATTAATTTTTATTCAAAATTCAGATTAACAATTACTTTTTTTATTAATATGCAATTGATAATGCTATTTGCATTCATTTCACTTTTCACAATAATAATTTTAAAAAAATTTAAAAAAATCCACATCAAAAAGAACAATGAGACTTTACAATTTACAACTTTACAATTCTGTACTAACCATGTGTACAGTTCGGTACATAGCTTTACTTTCAGTTATCGTTACTTCTCAGAGAGTGACATATATTTTATAATATTTAGGCAACATTGCTATCATTTCTTACTTTATGCTTTTCACACTTAATATCTTTATAATTGCATAATGTGGAATTCATGTAAGAGATTAATAAGGATCACAGTAATCGGTTGCAAATATAGTTCACAGTTACGCAAGTAGTTGATATGATTACATGCTGCATTTTACATTTTATTATATATATTTATTTATTTCCCTTTTTTTATTTGAAAAAGTGTTATCTTTATCCTATGGCTATTTACATTCAGCCTATTCACATATTATATTTTCGGTTTGGTACAGAATGTTATATAACAATAATAATTATAATTATCATCCCTATTATTATCGGTTAAGGTATTTTGACTTTGAAGTTAATTTTACTGATTAGCTAATGAGGATTATTCGATTAAGACATACTAATCCCATCTACTTCGAAGCTAGAGTTAGAGTGGGATTAGCTAACACTATTTATGTTTGGTAAATTTTATAGGTGGAAAGCAGACACTGCTTTGGATGCTGGTGGTTTGTGAAGTTAAAAATCGGTGTGTGTGCTATATTCATTGTGTTGGTACAGCTTTCGCAGTTCGTGTTGCAACATTATGTAATTGTCTATGCGTTTTAAATTTTGTGATAGGTTCTTGAGTAGTGTGGGTGTGAGATGTGATCTAACTGCCGAATCGTATGATTTGTTGAAGGATGTTGGGGTGTAAAGAGTTTTGTGTTGGGTCGTGTTATGCTATACGTGTCGTTGTAGTTACAATAGGTGTTGTTGAAGTAATTTCTTAGTAACATTAATTAGTGTTTCAGATTTTTTATGCTCAGGATTTTGTGCATTGCCATATAGGGCGAGGTTATTATCTGTTATATGTGACGCCTCCAAATCACTGTTAAAATAATTTTACGATACAATTTTTTTATTTTCGCTAGATGGTTGTTTGATGTATTAGCACAGATTGCTATGCCGTACTTGAGTAGCGATTCGCAGATACATTATATAGGAGTTTAAGTTAAGGGATATTACATCCCATATAGTTTCTTAACCGAATAAGAAACTCAAAGAGTTTCATGCCGAATATAGTAGAAACTATATATAAAGTTCGGCGATTCCAAGCGTAAGCAAATACCTGGATATTGCAGCACTGATCCCAAAGGGTAGTGCAAGCTGGGGCAACTCGTGGTAGAAGTGGAGCAAGCTCCGATCACTATTCTTGATATTTGCCCATAATGATATTTGCCTACATATCTAATAATTTATTAGAGCACCTCACGGCAATACTCGTAGAAGGGGTACAAGTTCTGTTCGCTACAAACTTGATATTAACTAGGTCTGGCTACTCACTGATGAGACCTCAATAAAGGTCGAAACCGGTCTGGGTAGTGACCTTCTCTCATAATGTGAACAAAAATACAGTTCCTAGGAGCTAAGTTCACATTATGGGCAAATATCAAGAATAGTGATCGGAGCTTGCTCCACTTCTACCACGAGTTGCCCCAGCTTGCACTACCCTTTGGGATCAGTGCTGAAGTATCCAGGTATTTGCTTACGCTTGGAATCGCCGAACTTTATATATAGTTTCTACTATATTCGGCATGAAACTCTTTGAGTTTCTTATTCGGCTAAGAAACTATTTGAGTTTCTTATTCGGCTAAGAAACTATATGGGATGTAATATCCCTTAACTTAAACAAGTTATATGTCGCCGAATTGAAGCCTTTGGTTCTTCACATATCTAATTATATAGGAGTTTTTTTACGTTATATGGAATCATGTCTTTTAATTGGAAACATTTTGCTGCAAGTTTGCGGAGTTTGGTATATAGGTATTCTATATGTTTTTTCCATTTGTAGTTGCGATTTTGGGACATTGGCAACTGTTTTTGTTGTTAATGTAGTGGCATGTGTGACAATGTAGCGAAAGTGTTGCGAGGCGAATGATTCTCGGATTATGAATAACCAACATCTGCATTATTCATTATAAATGAATTTTGATAGAACTAAGTTGTGATTTCATTTGGGTCTTGTTGTGCTCTTTCCAAAGTGCACAAGTGTCTCAATATGTCTTTGTGGACTACCAGTAGCGCGGTGTCGTCTGTGTGTTGATATATTTTACTGCGTGTGGTCAAGTTGTAAATGTCGTTAATGTGTATGATGAACAGGGTTGGAGAGAGAATATAGTGCTTGTGGAACTCCGTGTTTTATCTGAATATCTGTGTTCTGTTTGAGAGATATTTCCTGGGGCAGGTATGCAGTGTTCCTCCATTTCAGATTGAATGTAGTTTGGTGAGCAGCATATCATGTTCAAGTGTATCAAAAGGATTACTTGAGTCAATAGCTTTAAGGAAAGTTGTTTTTTTAGAGAGCTATGTTTATGCCGTCGGAATATCATCTGATAATGCGATGGTTCTTTTTGTTTTCTTTTTGTGGAAGCCGTATTAGTTTTGTGATATAATATTGCACTTTTGTAAATAGTTTTGTAGTCTAGTGAATGTAATTTTTTCAAGAATTTTGTAGATGACTGGTAGGTTAGTATTTCTCTGTAGTTCTTTGCGAAGTTTTCTTGCGCTTCTATCGCTAATAATAAGAGATTATTAAATAATTATTTTTTAATAATCTCTCTATAATAATTCGATTAATCTGGGAAGTCGATCTGGGATAATCCTATTGAACATGATAAAGATTCCTCATGGATGAAAGAAATAGAATCAGAAATGATAAAAACAAATATAATTTTTACTAAAGAAATGGTGTGCACAAGCTAGAAAATTAAAAACCCGGAGTGCACCTGGAAAAGGCGAACTACATGGATTTTGTTTAAAAGCATCTAACAGTCTACATGATCGAATGACAGAACAATTTAATTATTTGTCTCAGTTAGTCTCAGTGGAAGATGATATCTGAAGGTACGTTTCTTTTCATGAAAGATAGGGATAAGTGCGCGGACCCAGTAGCTATCGTCCAATAACTTGCTTATCAACTATGCTTAAGCTGTTCATTGCAATCACCGCAAATTCCATATACCACTAGAGAAATCTAGAGGAATCAATGACTGATCATTATTAATAAAATGATCCCCAGAAATTCAAAAAGACAAAACACTAAGTTCAACATGGCGTTCATAGACTATAAGAAAGCATTCGATTCCCGCTCCCACACTCCTGGATCCTAAAATTACATGGATATATGGATAACTTGAAGTTATGTGGAAAACAGGCACAGCAAGTAGACACCTGACTGAATTCAGTTTGTATTTTCAGTCAGGACATGAAAATGGAATTTGGTTTAGAAAAATGCGCAATTTTTTTTATTAAACGAGGAAAAATTAACGACAGTAGCAATTTTAATTTTGATTAATAGAAATATATAAAAAGAATTTCAGATATAAATACCTAGCAATATTATAATCATTATAATCCAGTAATATTCTTCGCTCGCAAGTTAAACAACAGGCTGCAGCAGAATACAACAAAAGAATTCGAATTCAGAAAAGAAAACTAAATGGATTAAACGAAATGAGAGCAATGAACTCTTGGGCTATACTAATGATCTGATACACAGCTGGAATAATAGATTAGACAAAAGAAGATCTGCACATATTGGATAGCAAAACTAGAAAATTAATCACTCTGCATCATGCATTACATCCAGGAGGTGATGTTGACTAATTGTACCTACGAAGGAGAATAGGTGGACGCGTTCTACTGCAAGGGAGACAGACTGTGGAAGAAGAAGAAAAAATTGATTTAAAAAGCTACATCGACAACAGCTCTGAGCAAATGAGTCAAACAATTACACAAGAGGGCATTCTGAAAGCAACAGGAAACAAATCCGATTACAAAAAGGAACAACAACATAACCGATACGTACGCTGGAAAAATAATCCCCTGCATGACCAATTTCTTCGAGATACTGAGGACTGAAAATTTGACGTGGCAATGGCTAAAATATGGATATATTAAAAATAAACAGAAGTATTTATTCCAGCCGCTCAAGAAAGGCATTACAAACTAATGCAATCAAAGCAAAAATGTCGAACATTGATAATAACAGCAAATGCAGATTATGCGATCAGAAAGATGAGACTGTAGAACATCTAATCAGTGCCTGCAGCAAGTTAGCTCAAACTGATTATAATTACCGCCATGATCAAGTGGCAAAAACAATATATTTGCATGTATGCCAAGAAATATGGCATACATGCATTCCTTACCAACATATCATACCGCACAAGTCGGACGACATTACATTTTTCAGTTTTCTAATGTCTAGTTACGTTCTTCTTAACATCATTTCAGACGAACCTTCTGATTCTTCGCAGAAATCAGTGATTTCCGTAGAGGAATGCATCTGTCAATATCGACGATCTTCTTTTAATGCACCTAGTTCGATGACATATGGGTAGGGACAGCTTTCATTAAATGCTTCGGTCAATTACTGGACATAAGAAATTCTGTTTGTCCGTGGAAGGCTTCTGAGATGACGGCTGTGTCGGAGCCTGGATACAAGGCTATGTGAGATTCCAAACTCTGTCAATATCACTAATTCTGCTGCCTTCTTCAAGTTTTCCAATAATTCTACCTCGCATGAAATAATCTAGATAATATCATTGAGATTTTACAAGACATCCAAGCTTTATTCCTTCAGGAAAAGAGCTTTTCACACACACACACACACACACACACACACACACACACACACACACACACACACACACACACACACACACACACACACACACACACACACACACACACACACACACACACACACACACACACACACACACACACACACACACATTGGTCCTTAAATTTTGGACTTGAACAGCAATACATTCATAATGACTGCATAGAGCAGGAGTTCTCAAACTTTTTAAATTTTGTACCACATAAATAAAAATCAAAAAATATACGTACCACCATAAAAGCAGTTCCCGATTAAAAATCAATACATCCCCAAATGGAGTGTTTATAATCAAAGAATAAAATATTTTAAATTTATATTATTTATTTATATTCGTAAATGAAACTTTTACATTTTAATGAACTATAGTAAATGGTGGGTAATAATACATGAGCAAATATTAAGGGGATTTATTATTGGTGAGGATTAATGCGACGGATGATCCTGTTTCAGTTCTAGTGAGACTTCGCATCCGAAAATTCACATAAAACTGCAATAAAATTTATTTCTTCGTTTTATTCGATTCGCCAAGCTATATTCCTGGAACAGTCTGCTCGTTACAATATTAAAGTACATTTTTCTGTACATTTATTTAAATATTTTGTGTAACAATTGTACCAACAAAAATAATGTAATGTACCATTAGTGGTACATGTACCACAGTTTGAGAAACGATGGTATAGAAAACCATTGCCCTGGTGTCCATATAGTGGTGTGTTATTGCTGATTTTGATTAATATTTCACTCGATATGGTTGAGACTTATCAGAGGTTAGGCGAATACATTAGGAGGGCAGGAAAACTCATTTAATACCAATGCAATTAGATGCTGAGGACTGGATTCCCATTAAACCAAAAGTCAAATTTTTGGAAACTTTCAGGGTCCTATTTTTTTTTTTCATTACTTTACATTTTTAATTACTATACCTTTATATCTTTTTGTGGATTTTAATCTTGCCATTTACCTAATTTTTGATGCAACAAACAAACTTCCTAAAATGTATAATAGACATATAAATAAGATACATTCAGTGAAGGCTCGTGACTTGAAATCGTGGAGTGCTGCAACTTTCGAAATATACATAGACACTGTAAGTACAGTGTATACGTGTTTGGATAAAATATCTAAATTATGGTAAAAATTAAAAAAAAAATTAAACATGAAAAATTATTGTTTATTATCGATAAAATTATACAGTTTAGTATAATTCAAATTTACTTAAAAATAAAATCCATTCCATTAATTGTGTTGGTATGGATTTACAATTTTTGGACATTACAATTGAATACTTTAATTGCAATGTCCAGATATCTAAAGTGACGGAGTAAACACGAAAAAAGCACCACGAACACTCGACTACTGGCGCAAACTGCATATAAACAACAGTGGAACTGCACGACGGGCAGTGCCGCATTACGCTAATAGCTTGCGTCGCTCTATGACGTGCATATGCTTGCACGCTTAGCAATATGACAATGTGGTAAACACAGTGCTGCTAGCGTCCTTCACCCTCCTAAGTGCTAAAGATAGATTTTTATTATTTTTTTATACAAAATAAGACAATTGTATAGGATTGTTGATGATAAAATTAAATATTACAAGCAAATATAAATAAATTAATAAATATATTTATATAGCAAGAAAAATTGGGGGTGCTGCAGTTCCCTAGTGTCTATGCACGAGCCGCCCCTGAATATATTCCATAAATGATGGAATACAACATAAGCATACATTCGTTAATAAAGCAACAAGAAAAAAAAATATACATATTCATACTTGGGTTTTAGCTTTGAGCTAAGGCCACGAGTGCAGTAACAAGCACTGGTATTCTCTCCTTCAATTGGGATGTGGGAAAAAGACATATAATTGTCCACAGCTTCAGCTATTCAGAAATACAAATTCCATTTGGACTGTTTCTCTGCTTTTCATTTCATGTCAATTCAACCTATACTGGAAAAAAAAAGTTATGGATGTCTCTATATTGAAATATTTTGAAAGTATCCATGCCAGTGCAAACCACGTTTATACTATACTGCCAAACAGAAATAAATAAAAAAAAAAATTAAATTAAATTAATCCTGTAAAGCTTTCTGTACCATGAGAGTAGTTAGTCTAAATCATTTATCTTTAATAATATTTTGAGGATCGATTGACAGCAGTTAACAGCTTTCAACTATTAAAAACTAGGAGAACTGATCATCTAAGGTTATCGATGCTTTCCAGACAGAAATGTGCAGTGAATAACTGCTGCAATCTCTCAGTGCTTAATCCGAAGCATTAAGGATTATTGCCTGAAATAGTGCTAGTTCTACAGTCCCTTTTATGATAAACTTCTGCCAATTAAAGCCCGATTATCCGAAAGTCAAAACCGTCATTTCCTGTTCCAAAGAAAAATAGTACGTTAAAACAAAAAAAAGTTAAAATCCGAATAAAAATTAAAACAAAAATATAAATATTTTCTCTCGCAGGTGCTAGAATCGCACCACCATTTTCACACACTTGCTGCGGCATTAGTGACAAGGGAAAGAAATTTTAAAAAATTAAATATAATAAGTATGTGAACATTTTCTTTGACCTTCTATTAAAGAATCATTATTCTTTAATAGAAGGTCAAACAAATTCTCCGAATGTTTGGAGAATTGCTTTGACTTTGGAGACCTCTCCAACAATTCTCCAAAGAATTGTTGAGCAATTCTCCAAATATCTTTAATTTTTAACAATTATTACTTCATTAAGGACTCTTGTTTGCAAACTTGTATTTGAAGAGAAAATTTCCGTGTGTTCCTGCAGGTTCCTGTGTTTGCAAAGTTCTACCTGAGATGGTTTGTTTTCATTGATGGGACTGTGAATGGTAATGAACTCTCGCATTACTTTGCACATAATCTCACTGCACTCCACCACGCCACCTTTGTTAGTCTTTCTTCCAACTTTAGAAAAGCAGTCCAACAAGTAAGTAAATCTTTGTGCTCTTAAAATATTTGATTTGGTAAGTTCTGATATTTCTACATTAACTAGTAAGAAACAGGTTCTAAATTCTTACTTTATTGTGTCAAGGAAAGATCAAAAGGTAGACGTCAATTTCAAGAGAAGCAAATCGGTATCCTGTATGAAATCAACACCTTTCGAAAGCCAGTTTTCCCGTCAAATTCGAAGGATGCCAAAAGAGACCATCACGTGCTGAATCACTTTCGTCCACTGAGGTCTTCACTGTTCCAGGACTGCAATAACTTGAATTATCCCACACTCAATTTGGCTAGTTTCGAAGTAAGTAAAGAAATATGAGAACCCTCAGATCTTAAGAGCTCTATGTAATTCGCTTATAATAAAAATTGTTTGTATATTGATAAAGAATCAAGATAAAAGAACAAATGCAATGGTATAGCATCACAAGGCGTCTTAGCCAGCTAAGAAACAATCCTTCTTCTGTCAATTTCTAACTGCAAGTGGAAGAATCCATTAATAGGATTGACTGGGCAAAAAACGCTCTGTTAAGGCTAGGGCGAAATAGATTACTAACTACTCTCTTGTGGGAGACATGGCACGAATCTTTCACCTGCCTACTACATTCTTTTTCTATCACCTAGCATAAAGATCTTCATAAATAAATATATTAAAACAGTATCTTCTACACAAAATAATACACGGATGGCAATATTTACAGAATTCATGCAAAAAGATTTTAAAAAATGAATCCAATCAAATATGAAAATTGCGCATTTTGAATATTGAAATTTTTTATTTCCCTAGAAAACCTATATTGTTTGATGACGGGTGAAATATTTCCACAACACATCATTGTAACACATTCTTATGAACACTGTCATTTATTAAAGGAAATTGCTAACCTTGACTATTGTCCTCCACTTGAAATAGTCAAACTCCACTCTGCCTGATTTACTACCAAAGCGATGTTATGTACACGCGCCAAGGTATGCTATGACACGTAAGGGAATGCAAACCTTGAATCCTTTTCGACTTGATGTACCTGAAATTTTCCTTATCATATTTTGTACCATCCTTCCTGTTTGTATCACTCATCAAATAATCCCCCTCCTTCAGAAATCTGCGCAGCATTCCTTTCTTTCTATTGATCTAGCTCGAAGAAATTCTGAAGTTGAATAACTAATAGAAAGCAATGCACAATATACATCCTCTCCCTTTCAACTGACCCCATCTTCCTGGTATGATCTGTTTCCCCAAAAGAAGCTTTGGTGAAACAACGAATATTCCCACTAAAAATCGATACCTTCCAATATGGAAGAAATACGAAGAAGACCAAAATAGTAGATGTTCTTCATCGCTCAGTTAAGAATGCTCAGCTTATTAGAAGTCTGAAGTGTCAAATGTGACTTCAATCCTCCACATCTTGGAAGGCTACAGCGTCCACAATTCTAAATGGCTCTCCTATTCCAAATGTAGAAGACAAGTTGGACAACAAGTGGAATCCTTTGCTATGAGTAATGGCCTAAAAAATCTTAGTTATACCTAGTCGAATTTCTGAAAACCTACTTCACACTCCAAATACCTGATAACGTTTTGGTCAGTCCTCCTTTCAGATACACGATACAGGCGATCTCTCTTCTAGGCAACTGACCCAGATCTTGTAAGTGTTCTCTTATATATTATACCCTCCTTCTGCAATCACCCCAACCTCGCATTCTTAGGCACTAGAAAGGAGTCAAATAGGTTTTTTTCCAGGATTTCTAATTTTCCTTACCATGGTCTGACTATTGTTCCTCTCGTTTCAGTCTAACACTTACTGGGAATTCATAACTTAAATTATTCTCACTGGAATATAGGACCTCGTTCCTCATTCAACCCACAATACGCATCTACTTTCAAACTGTGGTACAACTAAATGTATATCAGGGCAGTTGCTGAAAATAAGTTAATCTTACCTTTGTGGCTGGCGTCAACAACTCCAGTTTCTTACTCTACCTATATCAAAGCATGTAGCATATGAAATCAGACATCATTCATCAACAGATTCAAATTCAATTTTCCCTTTATCCTGGTGACACGACTGTAACTTTAGCAAATGTTACAGTGATTTACCAAAAGTTATTCTTGTATAGTCGGTCGACTATACAGGAATTTGAGGAATTCCCATATAGTTGACCAAGGAAATTCACCTCCTACTATACCAGAATCCAAGCACTGTATTCCTCCTGTAGTTTTTCTACAAAAGACATCAGAAGACTACTAAATAACTTGGATACCAAAAACTATTCTGGTCCTGATGGCATCTCTCCAATTGTTCTCAAGCATTGTGCTCCAGAGATACTACCCGTGCTGCATCGTATTTATAATTTACGATACATATCTGGTACTTATCCCAATGCATGGAAGCAATCTCCTATCTATCCTTTTTCAAAAAAGGATGGAAAATCTACTGTCAAACTACTAATTGATAGTATCTCAGTCCTCTCCAAAATAATGGAGAAATCATCAATTTCCAACTTCTCCACAACACAACTTAGAGACCTACCAATTAATTAATGACCATCAGCACGGATTCCACCATTCAAAATCCACAGCTGATCATGTAGCTTAAAGCACCCACACTGGACAAATGACATGGAAATGTTGGAGAAACTTGTGCTCTTCTCCTCGATGTTTTCCAAGTTTCGACCAGGTGTTGAATCATGACTTTCTAAACAAATTACCATCCTTGGGTGCCATTCTCTGTAATTGGGTAGTCTGCGTTCTCTCCTGTCATTCTCTTTGAGTTATGGTAGATGATTACAGAAGATCTGGTGTTACCTTAAAAGATTTTCTGTCCCCTTTTACCATTTTAGGGATTGAATGGGCAGCTGTTTGGTGATGTGTTCGGGGAGGGTGCGCGTTTGGTCCCGGCGGTTGCAGGTTTGTGTGGAGATGGAGGGATCAGGAAGGTGGAGGAGAAGAAGAAGTGGTGGGGCCCACAGATACCACGCGATCGATTGTCGGTGGGGAAGGGAGACCTGAGGTTTGGGGGAAGGAGAGGGGAGCCCCTGACGTGTTTGTTAACCCCTCATGTGACATGCTCTCGTGTGTGGAGGTATGCTGGGGAGGGAGGGTAGAGGCACAGGGTTTCCCTAGTAGGTGTGTCTATTTTTGTGGAAATGTGGTGTGTATTTTTGTGTGATGATGAGAATAGTTGGGTTTTCAGTTGCGCTAGTGTTGTTTCTTTATGTTGTGGTGTGAGCTGGTGTCTTGTTCTCGTGTTTTTAGAGGGGAGGTTAGTTAATTTTGTTTTTACTTACATTTTCGCTTACTTATTTTAATGTCGAGTTAGATTGCACTTATGGTTAGGATAATCAAATATCACTGATGGATTCTTGCTTTCTTGGGGATTTAAAGAAGTTTCTATATGTAGAATTGAATATTGTGAAGATTGTAATTGAATTATAAGCTTTATTTATTTTATTGATGATCAGATGCACTGCTGTGCATCTCAACATCAATAACGTTCAGATTTCTTCAGGATTTAATGAATTTTCTATTGTGTCATCGATTAACGGACTGAATCAAGGAATGACCATTTGCAGAATCATATGGAATACAGACTAAATACAGAATCAAGTTCAACTCACCTACACGAAGAAAGAGATACACACACAAAAAATAACAACAATACATCTTTAAAAAACACAACCTGACCACCAGTATGAATGTCCTTTGGAATCCCAAGGTAGGTTGATGCAAAACACAGGATATTGTAGGAAGCTTATGTCTGTTCTGGCCCTACATGTGTGATCATAGTATGTAGCACTGTTTTCAGTGCGAAGTTAGGGAACGATAAAATATTTTTAAAGAAATTAAAATAACAGCATTTGTGAATGTGACTGCTGAATGGCAATACAGAAGAGCTAAATGGGGTGTCTTCCAGGTTTTTTACTTCTCTTTTCCTTGTTGGATTATTGTTTCCTATCATCTGATCTTAAATCTCCTGAGAACAATTTAGAATATATTCATTAAGAATACCACATCGCATCAAAATTTATCTCTGCAAATATATCTATTAAAGATTTATAGTGCAGCAAATTATTTCACATTAAAGAGTAAGAAACTAAATCGGTTTCGAAATATTCACCTGCACACACATGCACTATCAAATGACATAAAGATCTGAATCGCAACTGATATATGTTTTGCAGTTTCTCATATATGAAAGAAAATTTTAACTTATTGATAGTAACTGAAGAAATTTGTGGACTGCAATATTCAGCTGACAACCTGTTTAATTTTTTTAAGTGGCCAATGTTTCATCAGAAAATACTAAATGAAAAAGGTGAATATGAACTCGGCACGGGTCTGGATTCAACTCTCACGAAGATGTGCATGAAGTTTATGAAATTAAAGTAAGGTTTTATTGTTTTTACATTAAGTTATTCATAGTTATTTTGCCTACTTAGGATATAATTACTTAATATTCAGAACATACAAAAAACTAGTCAACTCAGTGGGCATCGTCAAATGCTGTATGATCACTCCGTTCCTCGTTGATATACCTTGCCAATCCAAGGCAGGGTATCGTATCTATCACTTCTTGAAACTGTATTTATATATATATATATATATATATATATATATATATATATATATATATATATATAT
>NW_028328257.1:0-87179 GCF_054136105.1 Typopeltis vanoorti
GCATACCACACAATTTTACTGTTTTGGTAAGCTGTCTCCTAGATCCTCTCCATTAGAGCTTGATTCCCCAAAAACCTCACAAGACCAAATCAACCCACATTAGTCAAGGTGTGGATGTAACATAGCCTTATAAAGAGGGATGATAATATTCTTATATTTATGTGTCAATGTGTTCTTCATCCAGGTATTCCTTTGTGTTGTTTTTGACCACTTTTGCGATATACCTTCAACTGTCATTCTTATCCATGAATTTCTAGCCTCATTCCTTCGCATTACTTTACATTTACCACTTTAAACTGAAAACCATTATACTTTGTTGCACAAAGCCAATTTATTTAAATCATTCTCCAGGATCTCTACATCAGCTTTATTAACTATTGCCTTCCCTAGTTTTGCATCATTAGCAAATGACTGGATACTTCCTCAAATTATTCCCTACATCATTAATATATAAATCAAACAGCAATGGTTCTAGAACTGACCCTAAGACACTCTCATTTTGGGTTCTACACCAAATAGAACTCTCTGGTGTCTGTCTCTCAGCCATCTCTCCCATCCATGCCACTAGTTTCATGTTAACTTTCACCTTCTCCAATGCAAGTTTTCAGGAACTTTCCAGCGATATGGTGTAGCCATTTCCCTTATCCAACTCAACTGTCACTATTATTAAATATGAGTACAATTGACCCTTGAACAACTCGCGTTGTTCAAGGGTCAATTATTTAAGATCTTAAATACAAGGATCTGTATTTAAGTTTTGTCGATTTGGAAAAGGCATATGACAAGGTGCCAAGAGAGAAGCTATTCAATACGCTACAGTTATATGGTGTCAGTGGGGCATTATATCAAGCAATACTTAGTCTTTATTTGAGTTGTAAGTCAGCAGTTAGAATTGAAGAAAGTACAAGAAGATGGTTTAATGTTAAATCTGGTGTGAGACAAGGATGTACATTATCCCCTCTGTTATTCATTATCTATATGAATCACATTATGAAGGAAAGTGGTATTAAACATGATATCAAAATTGGAGATGTTAATGTCAGCACTTTGCTTTATGCAGACGATGTTATATTTCTAAATAAATCCACTACAAGTCTGCAGGATTCCCTGACTAAATTGAATAACTGTTGTAATAGATATGGTATGAAGGCCAGCAATAAAAATACAAAGACAATGAAAATAGTCAACTGCGTTGTGAATGGAGAACTTGTGGAACAAGTAAAACATTTCACTTATTTAGGCACGATTTTTAGTGAAGATGGTAAATTAAATTTAGAAATAGACAACAGAATCAGCAAAGCTGGTATGTGGGAAGTCAATTCAATAAATTCATATGGAATAAGAGAGAAATTAGTCGGAACACTAAATTAGTTGTATACAAGACAGTGTTCAAACCAGTTTTAACCTATGGATCTGAGAGCCGGGTCCGAAGTAAAACACTTGACCAAAGCCTAGCGACAGCAGATATGAGAGTCCTGAGAAAGATTTTAGGTGTGAACAGATGGCATCAATGGCAATATCATATTAAAAACGAGAATATTAGGAAAGAACTTGACATTGTTGGCATCCAGGAATGCATTAGCAGAGCTAATCTCAGGTGGTATGGTCACTTAAACAGAATGGACAAAGAAAGATTAGAAAAACAAGTGTTCTCTGCCAGGTTGGCAGCAAAACGACCTAGAGGAAGACCAAGATATAGGGGGATTGATACGGTACAAAGTGCCTTAGATGATAGAAATATAAGATCTGATAATGTTGGAGTCTTGAGAAGTAACAGACTGATCTGGAGAAAAATTGTAGATAGGAAGTTAGTAATGATGTAATTTTTTTCATGCAGTATTATCATATCCTGTACACCCCTTGAGGGTACATGGTAGGAATTTGATGATGATGATGACAATGTGAGTTGGAAGCTCCACTTACACATAAGGATTTTTTTTTTCAATGAAAATATTAGAAAAAGTTTTGGAGATTTGCAACAATTTGAAAAAACTTGCAGACAAACACATAACCTAGAAATATCGAAAAAAAATTAAGAAAAAATTAGGTATGTCATGAATGAATAAAATATATATAGATACTAGTCTATTTTATTATTTACTACATATATTTATTTACTACAGTATTTATTTTAAATACTCTTATTTAAGAAACTTAAAATTTTTTAAATAACAGTATTAAAAAGAGCTTTTCATTATGTAAAATGTTCAAGTATGTAATTGAACTAAGCTAATTCACATTATGAGCTGTTTCTGAAAATAGGCTTTGGACAATAGTGTATTTCAATTGCAAGCCAACTTATGGTTAAAGGTATTGAATGACTAAGATGTATAGATTATTATTATTAACTGGATATTATCGTGGCATGCCCACATAAACCAGTTCACAATATACTGTTATACCTCTCATACATCTGCTTCCCACAGTGCATCAAGACTCAATGCAGGAGGTCCAAATTACCATTATTCATACAATACCTATCATACCTCTCCCTAAAATGATTCACAGACAAAGTGCTGACAACCTCAGGCAACCTATTCCATTCATTCACCACCCTTGTAGCAAAAAAAATCTAAACGTTACATCTCTACAAATGTTTCTACTCAGCTTTCAGTGGTAACCGTTTGTTCTTTCCCCTCCTGGTATATACTAAAAATTTTTCCCTACATGTACTCCTAAGAAACTTTTAGCAGCTTATATATTTCTATCGTATCTCCTCTGTTCTGTCTGTCAATTAATTTTTGTAACTCACAAATCTTCAGTCTAACCTCATATAAAGTGTTCCACAGGCCTGAAACCATCTTAGTGACTTGCCTAAAGCCACTTTCACACAAGAAATCCTGGCAAACCAAATTTGAGCAAAGTGGTCAAGATGTGAGCATATCAGATCCTCAAAGAGAGGAATAATTTCTTTGTCCCAAATATTAGTCATCATGTTTAAGCAAACCAGGTGATCTGCTGCACTGTTTTGTTTATTTTTGCAATATGACTTATAATTTGAGTTCTCTGTCATTGCTGAGCTGCTCCTTCCCTTCATTTTCCATGAGTGAAACCTAGTCAATATAATATACAGCTTGAGATCCTTTCAATCCAATGTGCATAATTCTGTATTTTGTCACATTTAAGCAAAACCATTTTCCTTTGCACATAATATCTCTTTATTCAAATCATTCTGAAGGATTTCTGTACTTCTTATTTATTATTTGCCATCTTAAACTTAGCATCATCAAGAAACTGATCAGACAGTAGTGTATCAATAACAGAACACCACTGGTCACCTGCTTAATCTTTTATTCTACCCCAGTATACACAATCCTTTGATGACCGTCTTCTAGCCATCCTCTTCTCTATCCCCAATTTGTTCCACTTAATAGATTATCATGTGGTGTCCTATTAAATGCTTTAGCAAAGTCCAAGAATATCACAGGATAGGTATTGCCTTTATTCAACTCTATCGTCACTCTATTACAGAAATAGAGTAAACTTGTAAAACAAGACCTCTTAAACCCATGCTGCCCTCCATGAAGTATCATATTTTCATCCACTCATTCTTGAATTCTGATTTTATCTGACTTTTCACCACTACTCATGAGATAGTAATATATGTACCACAATATTTAATGAAATTTTATTGTAAGAAAGTTTTTTTTTTTGTTAATAAGACATTACTTATGTCAGCCCATACTGTATATATACACAGTACTATTCAATTAAAATTAAAGTATTGATTTGATTATAATTATTTATTGGAAATGATTACTATAATTTAAATGTATTCAAGATATGAAAAAGCTCATTGTTTTGCTTGAAGTGTAATGCCATAACAATAACACATAATGATGGCTCATTGTTTTGGAGCTCAATAGCATATATTTATAAATATAAAAAGAAAAAATGTTTAGACGTTATCAATTGTTATGTTAGGGGAAGATAATACAGCAGATTGAATTTTGTAATTATTCATTTTTCATAGTCTTCATACAGTAAGAAAATTAGGATCACATTTAGGAGATAAGAAGAGCAGAAGAAAGTGAGGGTAACTAGTTTGTTCTGACTTTTAGAGAAACCAGCAACTAAAATTTCAAGTGTATTTTTGTGATTCTTTAAAAGGGAATGTTTGAAATAAATTCACTGGCAGCCACACATGATCAAATAATTTAATAGCAAATATGATAAAGTTTTAAATTAAAAAAAAAACTATGCAAAGAAAATAATATATTTTGAATACATTTAGAACAAAGCTGAAAATTACTTTTCCTGTGACAAGTGAATTTCTGGAGCCCTGTTTGTGAGTGCTGTGATAGTGAATAAGTTTATATATATAGAGAGAGAGAATGATGATGATAACAGTGAGTTTCATGCTGAGATTTTAGGAGCTAAAAGATCAGTTATTGCTGAAAATAATTAGAGATAGTTGATTCATTTTGTATGGATTATTATTTATATGAGGGTTTGTTTGCTTGTAAGGGTCAATTGTCTTTCTTTTCCTGGTTTTAAAAGCTGTCACTTTTGCTATGGCACCAATGAATACCTGTTATTTTGTTTGCTTTTGCTGCAGCACATGCAAAATGATTTGCTTCATGTGGGGAAGGATTTGTGGAACGAGAGTGAAACTAATGAGAATGTTTGTTAGAAGTGCTGTAAGAAGAACAAGTGAAAAGAGACATTGGGACAACAGGGATGCAGAGGACAATTCATTTGAAGCTATCTGTTAATAGTTTTTTCACTTGGTTATACTATAAATTAAAGATGCCATGAAATTATATTCTCGGTTTCATCCTTTATCCACTTGTAAGCTAACAAAGTTTGTGCATGAAGTAACTACATGACTGGACTACTTGTATATAGAGGCTAATGACTTCACATCAATTGTCTTACTATCCCATAATGCAAGATATTTTGAATATTTGAAATTGTTATAATTCTTGACCACTGAGATTAATGAATAACTAACTCTTATTTAGAAGTATTGGTCAACTGTTAATAAACTATTTAATCACCAACTAGTTTCGCCGGCTATTGCTGTTGGCTTCTTCGGGGTACAATAATTTGTGGAAAGAGGGGAAAATAGTTCCACTGCATAAAGGAGGTTCCATGACTGCTGTTGTAAATTACTGACCGATTAGCATATCAGGAATTGTTGTCAAGGTCTTGGAGAAATTAGTCAAGAGAAAAATACAGGATTGGATAGATGAAAATGGGATACTGTATGGGGGACAACATGGTTTTGTGAATGGTAGATCATGCCTCAGTAACTTGCTCACATTTTATAACACAGTGACAGCTAAACTGGATGAAGGTAATGGGTTTAACAGTGATTCTACTAGACCTTGCTAAGGCCTTTGACAGGATACCACATGGGATTCTAATCAGTAAACTGCAGCATGTTGGGATGGATATAGGGTTGGTGAGATGGATAGGAGGTTGGTTGATGGAGAGATATCAGAGAGTGGTTTATTCAGGAGTAGAGTCCAAAAGATGGCCTGTGACTAGTGGTGTGCCGCATGGTTCTGTTCTTGGACCATTACTTTTCAATTTGTTCATTAACGATATAGGAAAGGATCTGAGAGGAAGTGTTCACTTATTTGCTGATGATGCAAAGTTGGGTAGAGCAATAGTGAGTGCACAGGATGTCAAAATTTTGCAAGATGATTTGGATAGTTTAGAAGACTGGGCTAAGGAAAATGGACGTCAATTTAATGTCAGTTTATCTTCTAACCATTTCGTATGGAAGAAAACCATTTACAACAACCGGATTGGTCATGGGGAGTCCCCTCTTACCCTCTTGTGCTGACTTATTTATGGAAGATCTTGAAAGTAAAATCTTATCTCAGATTAACCTAAAACCTACAGCATGGTTTAGATATGTAGATGACATCATTATCAAAAAGGAAGAGCTATTGGATTACCTAAACAAAATCAATTCGTTCCACCATACTATCAAATTCACACGATCTTGAAAAGGACAAACAACTACCATTCCTGGACATCATAAAGAAACAAGAAAATAATAGTGTCAACTTATCTGTTTATAGAAAACCTACAAATACTGGATGTTATCTACACTTCAGCTCATCACACCACATCTCCCAAAAACTCAGCATTATTCATATACTAAAGAAAAGAGCTATACGGTTTACTACGGACCAAAATGATCTACAAGAAGAATTGACTACAATATCCAATGACCTACTCTTAAATGGCTACCTTAGAAGACTCGTCAACAAGATTCTCTTCTCTGACATACCACAAAGACAACATAATGTCACCCAATATATCACTACTTTAACTATTCCATACGTTGGTAGCATTTCCAAAAAACTGGCTCTCCTCCTAAAACCACACAATATTAGAGTAACCTTCAAACCAGTTGAAACTATTCAGAAATTTCTAAGATCACCGAAAGACTTCAATCCTTTCTACAAGTATGCAGGAGTTTACAACATCCCTTGTTCCTGTGGTCTTAGTTACACTGGTCAGACATCTATAAGCTTCGAAATGAGACAAAGGGAACACGGTTATGTAAGAAACAACAGACAAGATATATCTGGCCTTTCTTCCCACTTCTCTACAACCAACCACATTATTGAATGGAATAAAAGTTATATGCTGTATATAGAAGAACACTACCGTTCCAAAATCTTCAAAGAAGCAGCTACGAGTCACTCGTTCCACAAAAAACCTCAACAGGAACCAAGGTTTAATCCTACCTGATATATGGAAGACCTTAATCAGATCACTAAACACACATGAAATGAACTTCAGTGCCAACTACAAAATGTTTCTCAACAAGTAAATCATGTATCCCCGGCACATGTATTATTTCACACTCAGTACTATTTTGTTATTGAATTAGAATTGTCAGTTAACGTCTTAACTTGTAATTTACTTTGCCTACCTTATTGTACCCTAAAGAAGCCGACAGCAATAGCCGGCAAAACTAGTTGATGATTAAATAGTTTATTAACACTTGACCAATACTTCTAAAAAAGAGTTAGTTATTCATATTTTGAATATATTTAGAACAAGTATGAAAATTATCTTTCCTGTGGCAAGTGGATTTCTGGACCCCTGGTTGTGAGTGCTGTCACAGTGAATAAGTTTATGGAGTGGGAGGGAGGGAGAGAGAGAGAGAGAGAGAGAGAGAGAAAATGATGATGATGATAACAATGAGTTTCATGTTGAGATGTTAGGAGGTAAAAGATCTTATTTTGAAAATAATTAGGGATAGTTGATTCATTTTTTCTCAATTCTTATTTATACGAGTGTTTAACAACTCCTAACTAGCTTATATGTTTCAATAATCTCTTTAGTTAAGTATACTATTTTAAACAATATTTCATATTATTACACATATCCTTACAAATATAATATGTTATGCATTATGGGAAGGGCCACTACCCATACCGGTTCTGAGTTTATTGAGGTCTTATCAGACCTCAGTGACCCTTCCTGTAATGCTATGCATTACAGGAAGAGCCACTATCCAAACCAGTTTCGACCTTTATTGAGGTCTCATCAGTGGGAGCCAGACCCAGAAGAGATACCAAGGTTGAAGTAATGCAGAAATCACATTTTCCATATACAAGTAGTCAAAAAGTGTCTTACCTTATTACAAAAATACAGACAGTCCCTGGGTTACAGACAAGATACGTTCGTGAGAAGTCTTTACGTTGGATTTGTACGTAACTCGAATTCCCTTATGAACAGTGCATATACAGTAATAATAATAATACTATAATGGCTCATATGTGGCAATAATAATATCCCTGTACTGTAATAATAAGTTACAAAAACTATTGTGCTCTTTCTTTTAATTCAAACAAACAGAACATAAAAACAAACTCATAGAAAAAAGTTCAGATAGAAGAAATTTCAAAAAAGAATATTAAAGGTTAACACTCACCTAATGTTGCATCAATGTCTTGCTTACTGGACGGGGCATTTTTGAAGCAAGAAGGCAACTAACATTAATCGGAAGATGATGATGGAGAATCAGGATTCGATTCTGTTGTTGGAGGAGGGGAGCTGATCACTGAAGTCTGTTTCTTGAAAAAGGTATCTAGGGTCGTTTGCACAGCCTTTTTCTTTTTTTCATCATAAATGGCCTTGTAGCAGCTGATGTTCTCACTAACTGCATGGTAAATCTTTGTAAACCTTTCCATGTTAGGATCTTGCTCCTCAATCTTAGTAAATCCGACTTCAATGAAACAAAACATTTCATCTAATTCTTTTGTCATACACTTTCTTACCTCTGGATCTATGTCTTTATCAGCTGCTTCTCTATCTCCATAAGATCTTCCTTCATTGATCTTCCTTCATAAGATCTTCCTTCATCTATCTCCATAAGATCTTCCTTCGAGCACGTGGCGGTGAATTTGAGCTGTGCAGAAGAAAGTGATTTTTAATCGGTGAATAGTCCGTTTTTTTCCCGTTTTTATACGTTTTTGAGTGCTGAATTGTTTCTCTGAATACGAGTGTACTTCAGTGGTTGTTTTTTGGAAGTTAGTTGCTGTCGCGATATAATATATGTTGGTACCGTCAGAATCGAACGCGTAACGGTGGAAGACAAAACGAAGCTAAGTTACTTTGTATTTAGTTATATTTCATTTTATTTAATTATATTAGTACTTAAATGTTCTGATGTTTGTACTTTTTTCCCCTCTTATTTATTAATTGAATAATTATTAAAGATTACGCTACTCGGCAGTAAGGAATGATGGTGGATTCAGCAGCAGTCGCAAGTGACGTAACGCCAAGTCCTCCGCCATTTAAGAACTCGATTATTAGCAATATCATAAGGGACTTTGTGGCATGCAGTACTTGCGGCATGTATGCTTCTAAGGAATTACATATGTGGTTTGTTAAAGAGAGTGGAGAGCGTATGTGCGCAAAATGCAGGCAGTTGGAGGAAATAACTACATTAGATATATCGATATCCGACTTTGTTGCTCCAGGAACGGAGAATGAATGTAGGAAGACGAGTAGTATGATAGGAGAGAATGAGAAAATAATGGTTGATAGTGTGGAAGGTGTGAGTGACTGTGGAAGTTTAGGAGATGGTTTTGTTTGGGAGAGTGAATTTAGATTAAGAGTGACTGACCTGCAGCGGGAGATAGATGAGTTGAAAGAGGAGGTGGAATGTCTAGCGAATGAGAGCAGAAGTATGAAAGATAAGATTAGGAGAATGGAAGAGATGAATGCAAGGTGAATCAGAGTAGGAGAGAGAGAGAATTTAAGGAGTATGAGTGAGAGGTATGGGGGTGCTAGCAGAGGAGAGATTGGAAACAGTAGAAGAGAAGGAATGAGAGAGAGGTATGGGAATGCTAGCAGACGAGAGGATGAAAACAGTAGGAGAGACGGAATGAGAGAGAGATATGGAAGTGCTAGAAGAGGAGAGAATGGAAACGGTAGGAGAGATGGAATGAGAGAGAGGTATGGGAATGCTAGAAGACGAGCGGATGGAAACAGTAGTAGGAGAGACAGAATGAGAGAGGGATATGGAAGTGCTAGAAGTGGAGAAAATGGAAACAGTAGGAGAGAGGGAATGAGAGAGATGTATGGGAGTGCTAGAAGAGGAGAGAATGGAAACAGTAGAAGAGAGAGGTATGGGAATGAAAGAAGAGGAGAGAATGGAAACAATAGGAGCGATGGAATGGTAAGAGGTATAATGTATGGTGACTCAATGATCCGTGGTGTTCAGGATAGGATGCGTGAGGAGTGTTTGCCAGGAGGAACAATAGAAAGGGTGGCTATGGCAATTAAGAGAAGTGAAAGGGTGGATGAGATGATTGTGATGGTAGGAACGAATGACTTGAGTCGTAATGTAAGTCGGGCAGCGAGAGATATGAGATTTTTGCTTGAGACTGTACGGAAGAAGACAGAGAGAGGAAAAATAGTGTGCGTGTTGCCTAGGTATGATAATGATGAGCTGAGCAGAAGAGCGGTGATATTGAATGGCATAATAGCGAGAATGTGTGACAAGAGAGGACTGGTATATGTGGATGCTTGGAGTGCGTTTGAGGAAAGAGAGGAGTTGTTTGCGAGAGACCGTTTGCATTTGAATGAGGAAGGACGTAGGCATCTGGAGAGATTGCTGTTCTGAACGAGTCAGTGTGTCCCAGGGAGGATGATAGCAGGGGTGGCCTCTTGTGGGAATGGATACTTGGGAGAAGGGAGACAATGTCAGGTAAGACTGAGCCCAGTGGAGTCTAGAAGGGATAATGCTGGGTATAGAAACAATGGCATTTATATGCTGTATACTAATGCCAGGAGTATCCGGAATAAGGGAGAGGAATTGGTGGCGCAGATAGCATCAGCCTGGCCAAAAATTATTGCGATCACTGAGACGTGGTTGACAGAAGGGGATATAAAAACAGAAATAGAAGTCACTGGGTATAGCATTTTTCGCCAGGATAGGAGGGGAAAGCGTGGTGGTGGGGTGCTGCTTATGATAAGTGATGACCTATGTCCTCTAAGAGTGGAGAATTTGGAAGGTAGTGAGACAAATGATTTTGAGAGCGTATGGTGTGAGGTAGAGGTAGGCAAGACAGGATATTTAGTGGGGTGCTGCTACAGACCCAGGAGCACAGAGGATGGGGACCAGGAGATGTTTAGACAGCTAAGTTTGGCAAGTGCAAGAAGAATGATTGTTATGGGAGATTTTAACTTCAGTAGTATAAATTGGAGAGAGGAAGATGCATGTAACAATAGGGGAATGGAATTTCTAGAATTCTTGAGGGACAAATGTCTTAGGCAACATGTAACAGAGGGAACAAGAGGTTCAAAAATTTTGGATTTGGTTATAGCATCAGAAGAGTTGATAATAACTGAGTTGACGTCTCTCCCACCAGTTGGAGAGAGTGACCATATGGTTTTGACTTGGAAAATGAATAGACATGCAGGAGTATCAAAGAGACGGGAACTTATGTGGAATTATAAGGCAGGTGATTATAATAGTCTTAGACGTCAACTTCGGGAAGTTTCATGGAGGGAGGAATTGGAAGGCCGGGATATCACCAGTGCGTGGGAAATTGTGAAAGAATATTTGTTATCAGCAATGGTAAGTTGTATACCACGAGTGAAGAAGAGGGCGCAATTTGGAGTAAAGTGGATGACAAACAATATTAAACAGGAATTGCATGCGAAAAAGAGGCTATGGAAGAGATATAAGGAGACAGGTGAAGAGATGCATGAGGAATATAAGACACAGGCCAGAAGAGTGACTCGTGTGGTAAGGAAAGCGAAACTGGAATATGAGAGGAGATTGGCCCTAAGATCCAAAGAAAATCCTAGGGAATTTTTTAGCTATGTGGCCAGTAGGAGGAGAAATGACTGTGGAAGAATGATATTGTGGGATAAAAATGGGAATAGAGTGACTGATGCAGAGGACATAGTGGAATTGTTCAATGAACACTTTATTGGAGTATTTCATCCTAGAGGAGTCAGTTTTAATGCTAGAGGGATAGGACTGGTACGAGGTCTGGAGGTACAGGAGGAGAGTGTGTTTCAGATACTGAGTACTCTGGATGTCAGTAAAGCTGTGGGACTGGATGGTATTTCGCCACGAGTTTTGAGAGAATGTGCTAGGGAATTGACAATACCTTTAACGTGGCTTTTCAATGAAAGTCTGGCTTTGGCAAAGGTGCCCAGGGAATGGAAGGAAGGTAAGATAGTGCCATTGCATAAGGGTGGTAACAGACTGGAAGTGTCTAATTATAGGCCAGTCTGTGTGTCATCAGTAGTTGTTAAGATCTTGGAGAAAGTAGTGAGGGACCGTGTACAGCATTGGGCAGATGAGGGTAATGTTATCTGTGAGAATCAACATGGATTTGTGAAAGGACGCTCTTGTTTTAGCAATATGCTAGCCTTTTATAATAAAGTTACAAGAGCATTAGATGAGGGAAAGGCATATACTGCAATTTTCTTAGACTTGGCGAAGGCATTTGACAGGGTGCCACATGATAAGCTGATATTTAAGTTGCAGCACATGGGTCTGGATGTCAAATTGGTCAACTGGATTCAGGATTGGCTGTCTGATAGGTATCAGAGAGTTGTGTATGGTGGAGCAGTTTCCAGGAGGCAGAGGGTTACAAGTGGGGTCCCACAGGGCTCAGTACTAGGACCTATATTGTTTAACCTTTATATCAATGACATAGCCAGTGGATTGCAGGGGGATATTCAGTTGTTTGCGGATGATGCGAAGCTTGGAAGGATTATTAGTAATAGTGCAGATGTGGTAGCCCTGCAAGAGGATTTAAATAAGCTAGATAGATGGGCAAATGAATGGGGGTGTCAGTTTAATGCAGCAAAATGCAAGGTCTTGAGGTTTGGGAAACATCGATGGGATGCTGCATACTCTATGGGAGGAGTTATACTGGAGGAAGTAGGGGAGACAAGAGATCTGGGGTTGATGATTGATAGAAACCTGAAGTTTAGGGGACATATTGCAAAGGTGGTGAAGGTAACACAGAGGATTGCTGCTATTATGAGAAGGACACTGACCTGCAGAGATAAGAGGGTTATCATTCCGTTGTATAAGTCTCTGATCAGACCACACTTGGACTATTGTTCTCAGATTTGGTCCCCAGGATTTGAAGGGGATAAATTAACCGTGGAAAGGATACAAAGACGGATGACAAAGATGGTTTCAGGACTGTACAAGGATAGTTATGAGGATCGGCTGAGAGAATGTGGACTGCAGAGTTTGGTGGATAGAAGAAGGAGAGGTGATATGATTGAGACTTTTAAACTGTTGAGAGGTGGTTACAGGGTTGACACTGGGGAGTTCTTTCGCTTGGTTGATCAGCGGGAAGGAGTGATGACAAGAGGCCATCCCTGGAAGTTACGAAAGGAAACTGTGAGCAAGAGGGTAAGGAGTGGTTTCTTTGTGTGGAGGGTGGTTGAGCCGTGGAATGCATTGCCTGATGGAGTGGTGGGAGCGAGAACGGTCAGTGGGTTTAAGGAGTGGTATGATAAACTTTGTGTTTCTCAGAGGGGGACTTCCCCTCGATGAGTCTTGACAGACTTTGTCTTAGAAAGGACCTCCCTCGATGAGTCTTTTGACTCCTTGGAGGCCTGAATAATAATAATAATAATAATAATAATTGGTTTATTCTTGTGAATAGGATGCTAATAAGTCAGTGACATCATTTTCATTGATGTCCAATTGCAGTACATTGCCAAAAAAATCATCACAGAATGGAGGGCTCAGTTTGTTCCACACCCCTTCTATTATTGATTGCTTCACTTCCTTCCAAGAATCTTTGATGCAATGCTTTTGATGGCATCATAGATGTTATAATTTTTCCAGAACTCTCTCAAAGTCATCACATCATCTTCTGTAGCCCTGACTGCTTGCAAAAATGTACACTGTAAGCAAGCATAAATGACTCTCTGGTCCATTCGCTGTAGTAACAAATACCCATAAGGATATTTATTAATTATTCTTATGGAGAGCCTGTTCGTAAGTACAGAACAGCGTAAGTCGGGTCGTCCATAACCCGGGGACTACCTGTATTCTGGATTAGAGATAGATAGTGAAAGTTTTTTCACTTAGTTATACTATAATTTATAGATAGCAAGAAATTATATTCTTGGTTTCATCCTTTATTCAAGTGTAAGCAAACAAAGTTTGTGCATGAAGTAGGTTCACGACTGGGCTACTTGTATATACAGACTGATGACTTCACTTCAGTTGCCTTAGTATCCCATATTGCAAGGCACATATCCTTACAGACATATATAATTGTATGAATTATGGAAAAGGCCACTGCCCAGACCACTTTAGATGTTTATTGAGGTTTCAACATCTATCTCTAATCCAAAGTATTTTTGCAATAAGGTGTTACACCTTTTGACTACTTGTATATGGGAAATGTGACTTTAACATTACTTCAACCTTGGTAATCATTCTTGATCTGGTTCCCACTGATGAGATCTCAACAAAGGTCGAAATCAGTCTGGATAGTGGCCCTTTTGACATTTCTTTTGACATTATTATACAGTACATATCTGTAAGGATATGTTCCTTGTATTATGGAATACTAAGGCAGTTGATATGAAGTCATTAGTCTCTATACACAAGTAACCCAGTGACGTTAACCTTGTTTGCTTACACATGGATAAAGGATGAAACCAAGAATATAATTTCTTGTCATCTTTAATTTATTGAGGTTATCAGTATTTTTTTTTTTCAGATATAAAACCAACAGGTTGGAATATATAGTTAGTTCTGCTATAAACAGTTTATAGCAGTATAAACTATTTATAGCAGTATACACAGGGGATATAAGAGAACATATAGATGACATGCAAATAATGTGGTATGTCAGCTATGGAAGCATAAATCAGGAGGAGGAATAATCATCGTGAGGGAAGGAAATGCAATTTATACAGCTACTGAGAGATAACACATAATGGAGGGGAATGAAGGTTTGAGAGTGCCAGATCTGTGCATAACATCAGAGAACTTAGATGTAATCACTGCAGCCACACTGCCTCTGCTTGAAGAAAGCAGTTATATGAGCTTGACTTAGGATATCCCTAGATATGCAGAATATTTTGTTAAGAAAGGATATATATGTGGAATTACAAAGCAGTAATTATGGTAAACTTGAGTAGTAACAGCAATGCCATGGCATAAGAATTTGGAGAGGATGGCTCTTAGCAGTGATGGGAGATGATCAAGTGGCATTTCAACAAAGCATTATCAGACTGTATACCCAGAGTCAGGTAGTAGTTAGATGGATGAGCAGAATTATTAAGCAGCAGGTGCAGAACAAAAAAAAAAAACATTGTGGATTTGTGAATAATATATAAATGAGCTGCAAGCCCACAATTAGTGATGTCTGCAGTCATGGGCAAAAAAGGATGACCTGTATAGTAATGAGACCAAAGATAAAGGAAGCTAGCTGATGAAGAAAAGGGAAATCTTATGTGGGTGGTCTGTCTAAAAAGTTCTCTGCCTCGACCATAGATGGCAACAAAATCGGCACGATTTTTTTTTTCTAAATTGGTACATCTGTCATAAGCATCCATGTGAAATTGCAAGTCATTCTATCAAGTAGTTTGTTTTATACAGCTGTCTGAAGCAGAAGTATTATCTGTATCCCGTGAAATGGATAAAATTGAGTGTTGTATGGTTATAAAATTCTTTGTAAGAGAAGGTTTAATGCTACAACAAATTCATTCCAAGTTCATATAAGTTTATGGGCACTCTTCTCCTTCGTTTTCGACAATTAAGAAAAGGGCTGTCGAGTTTAAATGTGGCCATGCCAGCCTTGAAGATGATCCACGTGAAGGACATCCAAAAGTGTACCAACACCAGAAATCATTGATCAAGTGCATGATATGGTATTGGATGACTGGCGAGTCAAAGTGCTGAGCCTATAGGCATTTCAAAAGAATGTGTAGGATATATTTTGCATGAAGAATTCCAAATGAAAACCTTTGTACAAGATGGGCGCTGTGCTTCCTCACAGCAGATCAAAAATGCACAAAAATCTCTGAACAGTGTTTGGAGCCTTTTAACAAGAATAAAACTGATTTTGTGTGTCGATTTATTGCTATGGACGAGACTTGGATTCACCATTACAAACCAGAATCCAAACAGCAGACAAAACAGTGGAAAGAAGCTGGTTGTTCAGTGCCAAAGAAGACAAAGTCGGTTTCATCAGCAGGAAAGGTCATGGCATCAGTGTTTTGGGATGCTTGTTTATTAATTATCTTGAAAAGGGTAAAACAATTACTGGGGAATATTATTTCAATCTTTTAACCAGACTGGATGAAAAAATTCATGAGAAAAGACTCGGTTTGCAGATGGAAAAAAAAATCATCTTTCATCAGGACAATGCACTTCCCCACAAAGATGTTTTGGCAAAATAAAAAAAAAAAATGGGAAAATTAAGGGATCTGCACTATGAATTGTTGGAACATCCACCCTATTCCCCAGATATGGCTCCCTCTGACTTCTATCTCTTCCCAAAACAAACTCTTATTTGCTGTTCTGTGTTTTTCTTCGAATCAAGAGGTGATGGCAGCAGTAGAGGGGTATTTTGCAGATGTTACTGAGAACCGCTACAGGAACGTGATAATGGCAGTGGAGCATCGCTGGACTAAATTTATTAGTCTTAAGGGAGATTATATTGAAAAATAATAATTTTGAAATTATAAATTGTTTTTTCATTGTTAGGCTGAGAACTTTTCAGACTACCCTCGTCAAGTTCTTTCACTGAGATATTGCAGTGACAGATGTAACACTGACTAATGGGATTGATCTGGAATCATTATTAACCTTTATATACAAATAGTCCAGTTGAGAAGTTACTTCACATGCAAACTTTGTTTGCTTACACTTGTATAAAGGATGAAACCAAGAATGTAATTTTTTGTCATCTTTAATTTATTGAGGCTATGTGTTGTCAGATATAAGATCAACAGGTTGGAACATATAGTTAGTTCTGCTATAGGACAGAGGATATAAGATAAAATGTAGATGACATGGAAATTATCACAATAAGTGCCAGGGAGAGCCTATGCAGTCATTACTATGGTGATTCAGGCCTTGTAAACCATGCTCCAGTGCACTAAAATTAGAAGAGAGACTGTTAAAAATTCGCTGTTGTTCTCAAAATTCAGAGTAATTTGTATAAATATGGTTGCATTAAACTTCCACAACATAGGAAACACTAATACTTCGAGATTTATATTCTTGGCTGGCAACAGGTGTCCATAGAACCCCCCCTCCCCACACACACACACAACTAGTTAGCACTGTACACTTAGTTGTGTGTGTGTTACAAGTCCAGTGGTGGTAACTGAACATGACAAGATTGTTCTTGCCCCACTAAAGGACAGTATAGGTCAGTGTTTAAAGCACACATTGTGGAGGATATAGTACCCTGACTCCAGAGTACTGCATATAATAATATATAGGAATACCACCTATAGGAATTGCCAATTGGTGTGCCACCCTTTTTTAATAATTTGCTCTGGATTTAGAGAAAGATGTTGAAAGTTTATTTTTCACTTGGTTAGAGTATAATAAATTTAATTTAATCCTTTATCCAAGTGTGAGCAAACAAAGTTTGCACCTGAAAGTATCTTCAGGACTGGGTTAAGGTGGTACAACACCAAGGCAACTCGTTGCAAAGGTGGAGCAAGCTACCAACACTCCTATCTCAGTATCTCCTATAATGCAAAACACATCACCTTGCAGATATGTCTATTGTTATGCATTAGGTGGAGATGACCTGCTAATGCCTCTACCTGATATCTCCACTTGGGCCTGGCTCCCACTGAAGAGACCTCAATAAAGGTCAAAACTAGTCTGGGTAGTGGCCCTTCCCTTAATGCATAACAATAGACATATCTGCAAGGAGATGTGTTTTGCATTATAGGAGATACTGAGATAGGAGTGTTGGTAGCTTGCTCCACCTTTGCAACGAGTTGCCTTGGTGTTGTACCACCTTAACTCAGTCTTGAAGATACTTTCAGGCGCAAACTTTGTTTGCTCACACTTGGATAAACGATTAAACTAAATTTATTATACTCTAACCAAGTGAAAAATAAACTTTCAACAGAGTACTGCATAGTTTGTCAAATGAAGAGTACTATTTTTGCAAAGTTGTGGATAGGATAAGTGGTGACTGTGAGTTGATCATTTATGTACAGGAGCAAGAGAGTGGGTTGTTTTCTTAGTTTCTTTCTCTCTCTCTCTCAACACCCAAGATCAAAGCCATTTAAGTACAGTCCATAGCACTATACAAATCTCTTCATCTGTTCAATTCACACCATAGGTCCTCAAACCCTACATTATTACTTCCTCACAACATGCATATTAATTCATTTGCTATCAATGCTGCCCTCCTCAGTTTGCTTCTATCACTGTGGTAGGAGAATTGACAATCTTTACCCTCTTGTTTTGTTCTTTTTTTTTTTTTTTTCAGAACTCCTTAACATCCCCCTTCCCATGGAATACTCCTCACCTATCTGGTTATTAGTGCCAACCAAAATAGTTATTTCTTTGACCCTTACCTTTTGGCACCCTGCTAGCATTACTAATATTAATTTTTGAGCTAGGAAAACAATATTTTGTTAGTCTTTCATTAAGTACTCCTCTGATCATAGGATCTCTACACAAAATTTTCTCCTTACTTTGCTTTTTTTTTTTTTTTTTTTTCACATCTTCAAATAATCTTGATTCTTACCACAGATCTGCATTTTTTCTCTCTCTCTTCCTAGTCCTGCTAATCTCTTGAATGTATTATAATCTCTATATCATATCTCTTGGGATTTCATATCTGTAGACTGGTCTTCTACTCTTGTTTCTTCTACTCTTTCTCAATTCTTACTCCCCCCCCAGTGCTATTAGAGCAATTTGACAATGAGGGAGTGATTAGTCCCTCTCAAACTGCAGCTTCCACTAACTACTAAAAAAAAAAAAAAAAAAAAGGGCAATTCTAATTACCTTAAGGTGGCAGCCCCACCACTAGAATACCTATTGTCATGCTAATAACTTGACATATGGAAACACATATTACTTTCAAGTCTCAACAAAATTCAAACTGTACAGATAATATGGGAAAAGACTGCAAATTGGAAAAGGTTAAGTAACTTTGGAAAAAGAAAAACATAGTGAAATATATTACATGGAACATTACAAGCATAGCACATGAAGAATTAGATAAAATTTTAAATGAAAGAAATATAGAAATTGCAGTTCTTACAGAAACGAAACAAGAAACAACTAATTACCATACCATATACAGTGGAGTGGACAAACAAATATGTGCAAAAGCTGGTGTAACAATTTGGATCCATAAATCAATTAAAGCAAAAATAACTCATTATACATACTGGAATGAAAGAACAGAAGTATGAATAAAATTAAATAAAGCAAATTTAACACTTGTTGGAGTGTATGCTACCGAAGAAAAGAGGATTACTTTTACAAACAGTTACAAAAAATATTACTCAATTCAATGCAATCTTTTTCTTTTCTATGTTATCTCAATTTATGGGAACCCGTCCTTTTGGAAATTAATGACGTGCAAAAATACCTGCAAATAACAGGGTTAAATATCCGTCAATGCCATATAAAACTAAATTATTTGCAAACCCATTTCATGGAACAAAGAGATGCGCTAATACAAAACGCTGTTATAGCAGCCAAAACAATTTGTGAAGAGTTGGAGATATTGACTGAGCGTCGAGTTAGAAGGAGAAAAAATATGAGTGGGGAAAATTCACGAGACGTGGGGCTATCCTTAGAACAAGAAGTACGAAGAGAAATGTTTTTATCTATGGATAGAATTATAAAGGAAATAAAAGAATGCTTTGATCAGTTGCATGTCCTTGCAAGAAAATATTCATGTATAATATTTTACATGAATATTTAGCATGTAACCTACTAAATGAAGAATTTGAATGTCAAATAAATGACTTTATTGACATAGATAAAGAACAGTTCCATATTGAAAGAAAAAGGATCCAGGTTTTTATGAGGCAAAATGTTGGAAAAACGGGGGGGGGGGGAGGCCCTCTTGATCTACTAAAATTTATTCAACAGTATAGATTGGAAAATTCTGTACCCAACATTGTAATTTTGCTAAGAATTTTTTTAACAATTGCTATCAGTGTCGCTAGTTGCGAAAGGAACTTCTCCAAATTGAAGTTGATAAAAAATTATCTTCGTTCCACAATGAGTGATTTAAGACTACAAAATCTTGCAATATTGTCCATAGAACAAGAAATTACAAATAATATCAATTTTGAGAGTATTATACACAATTTTTCTACTATGAAAGTTAGAAGAGTAAATATATAAATATGTTTACATACACATATGTGTACAATTTGTTTGTTTATCCAAAAGAAATGAAATTATTTATTTATAAATATAAAATAAAAAATATTTAATGGTAATTTTTTTTTTGTAAATTAGGTATATGTTTTGTCTCATAGGTGGGGAACCTGCAGCCTCTGTAAGGTTCTTGTGGCCTTTAAAAAAGTATCTTGTATTTTTATAAAAGTTGCATTTATAGGTATATCAACTTATGCAGCCTCCTTTATTACTGCCTAATTTAAATATGGCATCCAATGATAAAAAAGCCCCCACCTATAGTTTGTCTCAATTACAATTATTTATTTATGTTTATTAATTTATAAAAACCATGATTTGTTTGACTTAGAAAGGGCGGCAAAAGTTCTAGGTCCGCCACTGACCACACCTCTCTCTTCAGTCTGACCACTCCTATTTCCCTGATCCTGAATCTGATTTTGATTCATACCTATATGCATTTCATCATCTTGTGCTGCTGCAGCTACATCTTCAACCGCACATCCATCTTCCTCCTGTCATACAAATCTGTTTATTTATGCTATCCTGCTTCACAAGTAGACTCTGATCATTTACATTAACTTCTTGCCTCTGTGTCTTCTCAGAAAACAATAGACTTTCTAAATGCCCAACACCTAACCCATTCAAATGTAATCCATCAGCTTTAAACAATTCCAACTTCCATTCAGATTCACTCTGCAGTTTACAAATTGAGCCCCCTCTGTCTCACACAACTCAGCATCTTATTATTCATTATCTCTGCTCTCCTTCTCAGTTCACTGTTGTCATATCTGAGCAACATGCCTACAACTTTTCCAGCAACACTGTTCTTCTTTACCAGCTGCAACAACTTCCTTAAGTCACTATCAACATTCTTTTTCTCAAGTAAGTAATTTGTACCACAGACTACTACAAATTTTGATGCCTGATCTTTCCTTTTCTGCAACGTATCAATTATTTGCTTCGTTGTTCAGGAAAGCATGTTTGTGCACTTTATTTGTAATCACACCTCTAACAATAGAGTCCCCATATCAATGATATATGACCATCCTTTGACTCTTTCTCATAATACTAACTTCCTCCTCGTTATAACCAGGTGAAGAGCATAGCCATTATACCATAGAAGATTATACCAGGGAAGACTGCTGCAACACCAGTTCAAGCAGAGAGATCTGATCTTGTCTGGTAATCTGTTTATTATTGAGATGAACTGAGTTTTCCTTTGTTAGAAAAAAGGCAAGACTGTATTTTGGTGACAATTGTGTATACATAACAAGATTGTCCTTGTCCCACTGAAGGATAGTAAATAGATCAGTTTTAAAGCACTAGTTGTAGAATATCTCATAGCCTGGATCCAGAGTACTGCATGGACTGTCAAATCACGAGTTTTATTGTCAGCAAAGCTATGGATAGGATTAGTGATGAATGCATGTAGCTCATTTATGTACATTTAGGTGATAGGACAAAGCCTTCAAACACTCTAGCATTGTTGGAATGGTCTAAAAGAAAGCCATCTACCATGACTCACAAAGAACGACCAGAGAGAGAGAGAGAAAAAAACCAGATGTCCAACAATAGATCGTGGGAGGACAACTGGACCACTGCATGCCAATCAGGTTAGAATTGATAAAGAGGGTCCAGAGGTGAGTGACCAAGATATTATGATAGGTTTATGGAATACTCCATATGAAAAGAGATGGAAGCTCTGTGGACATTTAGCTGATAGGCAAAAAAAAGAGTAGACATGATAGAAGCATATAAGTTATTAAAGGGATCTAATAGGATTGACACTGAAGACTTTTTAGTGCATGTCAGGCTGGGAGAGAACAAGAGGATCACTCTTGGAAGTTTTATGAGAGTGTGGTTAGCAAGTGTGTTAGGACTAGAATTTTGATTTTTTGCTTTATGTATGGTGAACGAGTTCAGTAAGAGATATTGTTATTCTACAGGCACCTGCATGGAGTATAAAGACTCATCACAGGAGATTCAAACCATCCACACAATATCAGTCATATTTTTCCTTGAACATATTAACAGGCAAAGTACAGCTGACTCTGGAAATCCATTCCATTCATTTACCACTATGCAAGCCAAAAAAATCTAGTTCTTACATCCCCTAATAACCACACTTGCTCTACTTTCAGGGATGACCTCTAGTTTTCCTCCCCCTAGCTAATTGCTGAAGCATTTTGCCTATATTAATCCTATGTAATCCTTGAAGTAACTTAAATGTTGTTATCATATCCCCTCTTTTTCTGTCTATCAACTTATACAACCCACAAACCCTCATAAGGAGCATCCCACAAACCACTCACTATCTTGGTCGCTCACTTCTGTATCCTCTCCACAACTTCCTCATTCCCAAGAATCCCAGACCTGCATGCAGTAATCCAGATGAAGATGTATCAAGACGTTATAAAGAAGAATAGCAATTTTCTTATCTCTACTTGTTATCATATTCTTAAAATAGACAAGTAATCCTGTAACCCATCTTGGCAACATTAGGAGCATCTGGATTACTGCATCCAAATTGCTTCATCTATTTCTTGGAGTAGAGTTCTCACTAAGATAACACAGATTGTAATTTTTGTATCCTAAAGTGTGTAACTTTACATTTCTCTAGATTAAATTGATAACTGTTATATGATAATGCCATACTGACAATATCAAATTTAAATTAAAATACAAATTTTACTTAAAACTAAATAGCACAATCTATCACACATCCCCTATAAAATAAAAAATATATATAATGAATTATCAACTAAATTATAAAAAAAGACATCCTTCGCCTGTGCTAACTAATCACCAACAACATATATAATGTCCCTCCTCCCATAGCCAACCCAAATGATAAGTAATGTGTGAGTAATAGAGTTGATCTCCCATAATAAGTCTCTGACTCCATGGAGATGCTTAAGAAATAATAATTATTATTATAGATATAATTTTCTTAATCTCCATGGAGTCAGAGGACTCAAAGAAGGTCACTACTGCTCAATACAGTCTATCGCAGCACTCCTTCAATTTATCAACCAGTTACACTTTCACATCCTCTCAGGCAATTCTTTCCATGCTACCACCTTCCCCCATGCGAAAAAAAAAAAAAAAAAAAAAATTATCCTTTTACTCGCTACTTCCTTGTGTAATTTTCAGGGATGACCCCTTATCCTTGTTTCTTCCCCTCATTCTACCATATGAAAAAATCTCGTCAGTGCTACTTTGATAATAACCATATGAAAAATCTCCTAAGTATTAATTTGATATAACCATTCAACAGTTAAATTTCTCAATCGTACCCCTCTCCCTTTTGCCCTCTCACAGAGTCTGCATTCTCTCAGTCTATCCTCATAATCAATACTGTACAGCAGGAGTCGGCAACACAGCACTTGCAGGCACACAAGTGCCCACCACTGTGCCAGATATCGAAGCTTCAAACAACCTTCAAACATTTTAGTGTGCATGCGAACCACACATCACTAGTTACACACTTCTGTCACACTAGGCTAGTAGCCTGAATTCTTTTCTAGAGTGACAAAGTGACAATCATTTGTTTATTTGATGTGTTTCTAATAATTTTATGTATTTATATTATATTTTTTTACAACCCATGATGGATAACATAAATAAAAATATTTATAACTTTAACATAGTGAGAAGAACAATTTGGTTCTATTTTATTGTAAGGGAAAATGTGTGTGCTTGTTATGCAATGTAAGAGTCGCAATTCCTAAAAATTCTAATGTACAGAGACATTTCATGACTGTTCATAAAGATTTTAATACAAATTTTCCTATAAATTCTATAATTAGAAAAAAAGGATTTGTGAGCTGAAACTGAACTTAGCTAAACACCAAAGCATTTTTAGCAAGCCAACTTCACAGTCAAAGAAAGCAACAGTTGCCTCTTTTAAAATTGTCCATTTGTTAGCAAAGACCTACTAAAGGCCTACTAGGCAAACTACCATCATTCGACCTGACCTACGGCTTCTGTAGGTGGATCACCAGTTTTCTGTCTGGATGCACACTCTGTGTGATGGTGGACGGCTCCCTATCCTCTCACCACTCAATGCTGGGGTCATACAAGGTTCTGTCCTCTCACCAACCCTCTTCCTGTTATATATTAATGACCTACTGAATTTGACCTTCAACCCAATACACAATTTTGCAGATGACAGCACACTACACTCTTTGCTTGCATTTGATAAGCCTTACCCTACACAACTCACCTCCACCTACAGAACATCAACCACCGCGACCCTCAACTACGATCTCCAAGCCATCCTCCAGTGGGGTTCAGATAACCTCATAAATTTCAATGCCAATAAAACCCAGTTCTGTACTATTTCCCATAAAAGAGAACCATTCTTTCCCAATATCCTTTTTTAATGATACCCAAATCTCCAGATAGTTTGAGATCTCACTCCTTAGAATCAATCTCACATCAAACCTCTCCTGGCATAAACATATCTCAAACATTGCATCCTCACCCTCAAAAAAACTAGGATTTCTCTTTCGCTCAAGAGGTTGCTTCACCCCCGAACAGCTATTAACATTATAGAAGTCACAAATCTGCACTACTATTGAATACTGCTCTCACATATGGGGTGGGGTGCCAAAAAGCTTTCTCAAAATGCCAACTCAATACAGAGGAGAGCAATTAGACTTATCAATGATCCATCCCTTACCAACTCCCTCCCCCCCCCCCTCTTTCACACAGACGTATGGCCTCTGCAGTATGTATATTCTACAAATATTTCCATGGGAAATATCATTAATAATTCTTCAGCTCAGTACTAAACTCATTGGAACAGGCACATCTGCTGCACAACATCCCTTCACAGTTCACCTAGAAACTAACAGAACTCGTTTCTTTTCCTCTTCCTTCATCCCTGCAACTGCTGCACTGTGGAACAGTCTCTCACCTACTGTGTTTCCCAAGGAATACAATTTAAAGTCATTTAAATCAAATGTAAACAAATTCCTCCTTTCCCAACCCACCACCCATACACAGTACTAATGTATTATAGGTTGACCAACCAACCTCCTGTGTATAGGCTCAACATAAAAAAAAATACTGCTATACAATATTGCTAATCATTTTTGTTATCCATCTCCATACCTTTTCCAAGGTTACTTCATCCCCTCCAAATCAGAACACCAGATCTGAGCACATAAATTGAGATGTGATCTCATCAAAGCATTATATGATGGAACTATCACCCTTTTTATCTCTTGTGGTCAATATCCTTTTTTAGCATTGCAGCAGTTCCCTGTGATGTCTTCATAACCTTTGCAATATGTCCTGTGAACTTCAAATTTCTATCTACAATCATCCCAGTATCCCTTGCTTCCTCCCCTTCTTCCAGTATAATTCCACCAAATGAGAATGAAGTATCCCATCTGTGGTTCCTAAATTTTAAAACCTTACATTTAGCCTCTCTCTCTCTCATTCATTTGCCCACATTTCCAGCTTATTCAAATCTTGAAAAAGCCAAACATCAGCACTGTTACTGATTAAATTCCAAAGTTTCACATCACATACAAACAACTGAATATCTCCCTTTAGTCCCATGACAAAGAATGAACAGTGTATCAAAAACATGACAGTATATGCCTTACCCTCATCCACTGCTCTTGTTATTCTATTGTGAAATGTCAACAGATTACTAAAACATGAGCACCCCAGGTGGACTACATACTCTGTAGAAGAGAACACATGAAGGAGGTAAATGATTGTAAGGTAATACCAGGAGATGCAGTGGTAGAGCAGCACAATCCTCTACTAAGTGGAAATAAAAGGGGTAAAACAGAAGTTAGTGAATGGGATTATCAAAACAACATGGAGCTGCTGATGTGGTGATTCGCACAAAGTGTGAGCAGGAGCTGAACAAAGACTGAAAATACTGGCTTGAGGTTCAGCAGAACTAAGAGTATGTCTTGTGGTGAAGCAGTATAACATTACATGACAGAGGCAGTCACATGTGTTTTGATTCAAATACCTAGGATCATGTGTTTAAAGTGATGGACACATGGAAATCAACAAGAAAATCCATTCAGAGGAGGGGGGGATAATCTGACAAATGTTTAAGGTATCTTGTGTGATTACAAAAGTGTCTAGCAAGTTAAAAGGAAAGATCTACAGAAACAATAGATAGAAAAAGATAAAAAAACACTCACTGATCCAGAGTGGTATCAAGTATCTGGAAAGATTAAGGAATCATATACCCTTAATAGGCTAAGGTGGTTTTGGTCACATTATGTGGCAAATGAATGCTATGTGGGAAGAAGTGTGCTGGCATTGAATCTGCCAAGCAAAAGAAGTAAGAGGAAATGTAAACAGTGATGACAGGACAGCTTCGGAGGGGGACTTCCAATATCCTCGGACTAGAGGAAAACATGGCCTTAGACAGGACTGACTGGAAGCAGTTGAACTGCTGCAGTGATCCCACTTGAGTAAGAAAGAAATTCAAGAAATCCTACACCAATCCTATTTTAGGATTGGTGTTAGCATAATAATAATCCTACACCAGTCCGTAAAAGGACTGGTGTTAGCAAAATAATAATCCTACACCAGTCCATAAAAGGACTGATGTTAGCATTGTCATAATCGTGTATATTTTGTCAACAAATATGGTAATTTCTTCAAGAGCATGTAGGAGATGATAGCCCTACATGGTTATTATAAAACTGAGTTTTTTTGTGGTAATGTCATTTTTAGTATGTATAAACCAGTATGGTCTCACTTTTTTTTCCACAATACTCTGAGATAGTTGTGACAAATTTCTTTCCTCTGGATTGAATAATTCTGAAATTCATTTGATGATATAGCCTTGTTATCTAGATGCCACTTCCAATTAAATTTCATAGCTTCATAATGAGACTGAAATAATTTCATTTTTGGATGTAGTTGTGGCCACTATATGTTAGTATGCATATATAACAGTTATACATAATCAGATCTTTATTTCTATTAGACATTTCCTGTGCCTAATTATTCATCATCAATAATTCACAACATATGGTTAGCTCATTTTTATATTAAAACTAATAAAAACAATATTCCCACAGTTATAGAAGATAGCAATATTATCTAATCAAAGAAGGTTAAAAATTTGTTAACATATGATCATGATTACACTGAAACTTATATCTTGAGAATGCAATTGTTTTATTGTATTGATACCTTTTAATTTATCAGAAACACAAATCATGAAATGTAATTTTACATGAATTGAAAATTGTTATATATAAAAGAGCATCCTTCATTATTTCATTTGAACCTATATTTCTCTAAAATTTCTCACTTCATGGTAGAAAGTTTTGACTTGGTTACAAATTAAATTTGCCAAGAAATTTTATTCTTGTTTAATCCTTTATCTAAGTGTAAGCAAAGAAAGTTTGCACATGAAGTATCTTAATAACTAGACTACTTGTACTTCACATCAAATGTATTATGCATTCACTTGGATAAAGGACTAAATAAGAATATAATTGCTTGGCAAGTTTAATTTTATGTCTGACTGCAGTCTGAAAGCTAAATTATTTGTTGTTTTATGGTGCTAGTCAAGCAAATATAGTGTGATGTGTGACTGTAAGACAGAAGAAATTCAGAAAGAAAGAAAAAAAACAACTAGTATTTTGCATATGATCTAAGTTAGAATGTATATGAACAAGCCCACACACTTCTGTAATATAGGTAGTAGACAAACATCATTGCCTAGTGAAACACTATTATTTTCTTATGAAGAAACCTCATCACTAAGATTGGCTTTCCTGCATGCACCTGGCAATGTGCAAGTTTCGAGTGACATCCTTTCTTTGAGCTGCACATGGCATTTTCCAAAATTATCCATTTGTAGTTTCATTCAGTAGTGAAATGTTGTATAAGAATAATAAAATATTCTGAGTGATTTTCAAAATGAAAATGCAGCAGGTTCTAATAGAAATATTAAAGATCTGATTATATATTGAAGACTGGTTACCTCGTTTTCAGTTAAATCGCTAAATACAGATGATTAAAAAAATAAAATTAATACTATATATATATATATATATATATGGAACAATTAATTTAATTTAAAATATTTGCTTTTTTACTTAAAAGAAAGTAATTTACCCCCTTCTTTGTACACCTTCTCTACAGGTCCTGAGACCTGATAACTTGTGTGAATTCTGAGTGACAAGTGTTGGCCTAGTTAGCTAAGTGATAGGCCTTTGGTGGTGATATCACTCAGTATGAGACCCATCCTGCTTATTATTGTTCTGGCTCAATGGAGTCACAAGACTCATTGTGGGAGGTCTATATTGACAACAGAATGAAGTCTAACATACCACTCCTTAAGCTCATTCACTGTTTGCACTCATCACCCTCCCAGACTATGCATTATATGTTTCTAACACTCACTTTGCAGAAAACTTTTCTTACAGTCTTACTCTCTACTTTCTCTTGCAACTTTCAGGCAGCAGAAGTCTGAAGTGGCTTGAAGTTCCATGTTTCGTTTCTAGAGCATGATATTTGGATTATCTAACCCTTAGCACACTTATTCTGGTGGTACCTAATATACCATAGGTTTATAACCTTTTGTTGATGGGACTCGCATAAAATAAAGAATTGATGTGATTGACAAGAAGGATGGAAGCAAAAGCTCTAAAGGAAACATACAACACAATATTCCTTCTGCATATTTTATTAGACTGTATTTTGTCACGGCTGCTACTGTAAATGAACCATGCTACTTGTGTAAGCCCCTGCCATTTGCCATATGACAAACCATTACTTCTATGTGTCAGCAGATGTTGTTTCCATGTCTTGTGTATTGAGATTAATGTAGTGCAGGTCAAGAGAGCAGAAATGTCATATTCATATTAGGTGGTAGATAATGTTCATTTTCCAGTATCAGATAACCACCCTACTTAGAAGTCTGAAGTGACTAGAAAAAAATTTCCATTTAGTATTTAGTGCAGGGTTCCCCATATTATTTTAACTCTTTTAACTCTTAGTCCACTCAGGGTGGTAATGTGCAGTAGGTTGACAACTTTCATAGGCGAGATTTTCATTAAAAATAGGTAATTTAATTGCATTTATGATATTAAAATCATTGTTCCATATTAGTATTTATTTATTTTTCTCATCTTGTATTTACATGATTATTTGTTTTAAATACTATATTAGATGGTAAATAGTATCCGATTTGTCAAAATTATCACAAGATGATTCCATGAGACATAAAAACCATAACAATTTTCATAAAAATATAAACAGAACTTTGAGTGTGTATACATATCAAGATATCGACTATATAAAGCCTGCTATACCATTTTATTAAAAATTTTCATCTTATTTACTTATTTTTTATATACTTTTAAAATAAGTGAATGCTTAATGAACTGTATGTTATATACTTAATTTGCTGTTCTTATTCCAAAAACATTATGTGGATTGAGTGGTGTAGACAGAGAGCTATAGAGTAGGTGCCCTCCCTTGATGAGTCTTTTGGCTCTCTGGAGGTGTCAGGTAATAATAATCATACTGTGAAGTAACAATATCAGAAAATAATGTTTTCAGTTTTATTTTCCTATCTTTCTAATTTTATATATTTTCTGCTACCAAAAAATGAGTACCAGCACCTATTGTTTTACCAAAAAAAAACAAAAAAAAACAGACATCCTAGTGAATTACTTAAGCGAGACATTCAATGTCTCGCTTAAGTAATTTCTGCTACTTGTTATGAATTCATGGACCAATACAGCTCTTGTAATTGCCTTATGCATGTTTATATTGAACCATCTTCAAATGTACACATGTCTATATATCTATAACGCAGCTACTAATAACAGTAATATTTTATTGTAAAAAAAAAAAAGTTCACAGGTCTCAACAACTGTAAAGACAGAGAACAGCTTGGGTGGTTTGGCAATGCAGAGCTGAAGGAAAGAACATTGGAAATAATTTCAGCTAATGACTGTAGAAACTTAAGCTATCTATCTAAATTTCCTTAGTTTTATTTTCTTTCTTTCAATTTATTTTTTAATGCATCTCTTTATATAGTTGTATATGTCTTCTAATATGGGCATGCAAATATCTGGTAGAAACTGTATGTTCTACATTTATCTAGTATGAAGCATAAGATATTTCAATGTAAGCTTTCTAAATAATATATATGTATTTGTATAATCTTATATACACAGTCAGAGTTCTATTCTGCGAGACGTTTTATGCATCTCACAGTAAGGTTTGGTTTTTACGTCTCAAGTCTACATCCTGAGCATCCAAAATATCCAAGTAAAAGCAATAAAAGATAAGAATAAAAAGAAGTTCTCACAATTTGGGATGTTGACCCTGCGATCAACCTGCTCCTGAACAGCATGGTGCTGGAGATCACACTTTGCCCGTCTGATCCTCCACCAAGAGAGCCGCTTGTGGATGTTCTCCTCCGATGCAATCCTATATGGAGAAGGTGGGGGGGGGGGGTTCTAGTTAATCATCTAAACAATATTTCTACAATTTTGTATTATGTATTAGGAAACAAACTTGGTCATTTAATGATAGAACGACATTTAATTTCAAGAATTCTTAATATACATTGCATTCAATTGAAATATTATTATTAATAATATCTTGACATCTCAGAAGTCCTATGCCTTGCCTTGAAAGGCCCTTGGGCAGCAGTTTGTCACACTGTTATGCCCATCACACCTCTCCTTACACCCATTCACTAATGGTATATTCATGACACTCTTTGGCAACTCATTTGGCTCATTTGCCATTCTCCAAGTAAAAACTTAGTTCTCACATCCAAGCCATGCTCAAACTTAAGTTCCAAGGATTAATCATTTTTCTCTTCGCTCCTGCCATTATTGAAATTTTGCTTTTAATTAATCCTATAAAGTCTCCATTGTCATGGTCTTAATGGCATGAGTGATTCTTCCAAAATATACAAATATTTTTCATTTGTTCACATTATCTTTGATATGTATTAGCAGCAATTAAAGTTAAACATTCTAACAAACATTAAATAGAGAAAATAATTTTCAGCTTGAGAATATTATATACACCACATTTCTTATTATTATTCAGGTATTATTTATATTAACCTCAGTTCAGTTTCACTTATCGGCTTGTATAGCTTTATTTATATTAACCTCAGTTCAGTTTCACTTATCAGCTTCTATATCTTTTTTATAAATACCTTCCTTCAAAAAAACTGGAAAGTTTCTTAAGTAAATATGTAATTACACTTACCAGTAGTCTCGGATGGTAACTTTATCCGAGAAGGTGACTCTCCGGTCCCGTGAGTTGCTGGGAGGTGGTGATGATGCTCTTGCTGGTGCTACTCGATCAGAGAAGGTTCCCCATCCGACTGCTCGTCTCTCCCTTCTCCTGGTACCTACAAGAGGAAATAATACTTTTGAGTTTATTTTAATGAGCAATGTTGCAGTAGCTATCAGTATCCTAAATTCATTCACTTACATGGCTCCCTGACAAGAAACAAGTATGAGCTGAACATAATCAAATGGATCAGGGTAAAATATAAGACAAATTATATTATTCCTTTTTTTTGATGAAAAAAAAAAAAAGAAGACATCCTGGAATATTTGAACATATTTTGAAACATCTTAAAATATGCATAATGAAGAAAAAAATTCTAATTTTTTTATATATAGGAGTATGCTCAATGAATGGGAAGATTTTTTTCTTGTATAACATGAAACACATTAGCAAAAGTGGAAATTTTGCTAATGTGTCGTTAATAATCAGTTTGGCCATGTCATTCAGAATTTAGGACCTGCTGCTTTTATCCTGATTAATCTTATTAAGTTTAAAAAAGGTTAATTTCATTTTAACATTTTATAATTTAAAGTTTTAAATTTAAGTTTAAAAATTATTAAAAACATCAGAAAGATCCAACCTGAGTCTTCTTTCGGTTATTATTATAATTATTATTACTCCTTATTCAAGTCAGTTATATAAAGCAAAATGGACTTACCTTGCGGATCTTTTAAAAATATATGGTTAGCTATACAATACCTGACATTCTATTCTTGATGGAAGTCCAGTTCATCTCTGATGACTGATTCTACTCAAAACATTAGGACCTTCAAAATTATATACTTGCTGCTAATAATGACAGAGAAAATCATGTTATTATGCAGAAAAGAAAATCTTAGTTATTTTACCTTGAGGATTTTTTGCATAATCATATTGCAAGAATAAAATACATCAATCAGATGAACAAAAGAACAATATCAAATGAGTCAGACAACAACCTCTTTGTAACTGTATATGAACATGAAATTAAGGCAATATTGAGATACTAGTATGTTGATTATTGGAAGAGGGAGGCTAATGAAATTAATATAGAAAGAATTATAGAGTAGATCTTGAGGAATTTAAAACATTTTGAATTAATTTAAAATGCTATTTGCATATTATAATTATTGCATCAGTCTGCTGACTCCATGGAGGGTGTGATGCTAATAATAATAATGCACAGCCTTATGTCAATTAAAACATATGGTGAGGAGTACAACAGTCATGACAAAGTCAGTCTCATATGGATGCAATTTCTCTCTCTCTCTCTCTCTCCCGCCAGTACTTTTTCTCCCTGCATCCACCAGATAAACAATCAAACCGACCAGAAGAGCATTTGTATTATGCCTAACTTAATTGTGTGTTTAGCTAAATTGGTGGGGGGGGGGTCTAGAGGGAGAAAAAAAAAAAAAAAACAGCCACATCGTTATGAGACTATCTGATTAAATTTCAGTTCAGTTAGCTGGGCTCGATCAGATTTAAACCCACGTCTTTCCTACCAAAGGCTAGCATCGCTACCAATGGAGTTAAAAACTTATTTCAAAATACGTAGACTGATTAAATTCTACTTTGAATGAACATAAACATGGCATCAATTGTTTCCAGAGTACGAATCCACCCGTCCGTCCCTCCTTTTTAACATATGTTCATTAATACTGCTTTAATCGTTTGTACAGTAATAGTTCATGCGATTTCGAATGACACGTACAGCAGGTTACATGCGATACATTTTCTAAAATGGAATAATTCGCTTGTTTGCTATCATAATTCATTATTATTCCCAAGTTAATATATTATATGTACTATGTTGTTTATCGCTTGTTCTGAAGATCAGTCGGTCTCATGCAGAGGTAGAAGGATTTTTCATTCTGCTAAACAGATGAACCAGACACAAGGATTGTATTTTCACAGCTATGCTTGTTGGTTAGTCAGCGTAAATAAAATAAAAGCTTTATTTTAGATAAAATTAAGAAGATTATGCTTAAAAGTCAATGTTGCGTCGGCACAGCAATTTTTAAAATAGCCACAAAGTCTAATCCGCAGCGTTCGATTTTGAATAACGTATTATTTGTTCACATACAGAACAAATAGGCTGCAGCGCGGAAAGACCAGAAATACATATTATAGGAAATGCGATTTTTTTTTTTAACCTGAAAACAAGTGACATCAAGAGACTGAATATTATTAATTTGCATAAGTATAAATGTGCTGAAATGGATTTTGGAATTAATTTAAAATGTTGTTATAATGCGTAGCCTTATGTCATTTATAACTTTATGAAATAAAGACAAACTTTGCATCCTACCGGCATCTCCTGAGACTTGAAGGCAATGTGTAATAGCAAGGGAGGGGAGAGGTGGGGTATACACATGCTTTCCTGATTGGTTTGCTTTAAATTAACTGAGGCAGCTAAGGCTCCGATTGCGATATTTTATCTGTTTATTGTGTGCGCTCTTTTGGTCAGTTTAATTGTTTTCATGGATGAAAATCCAGTTTTCGAGAACTATAGACACTGCGTGTAGTGTCTAGAATTGCCTTTTCCACATATGTTTTATTAGACATGTGTTAAAGTATTTTATTATTTGCACGCCTTTTTTTATTTGAAAAAAAAAAAGAGAGAGAGAGATTGAGAGAAAGAAAACTTATTGTAACCTAACATAAATTTGAGTGTCTTCTTTCTTCCCTCGTTTTACAAACTGATAGCCATACCATTCGCGAATACGCGCCTCTTGTGGTTTCGTTATTTGAAAAACAAATGTCTCAAGAATAGTTTAATTTAAAATTCAACGGCATAGCAAAACTATCTACTTTGGATGTTTTGAATGTCAAGGACAATAATATATGGTTAGATAATATTCTAATTATATATATATATATATATATATATATATATATATATATATATATATATATTACGATAGTAATCATTATTTAGGGAAAAAAAAAAAACAGTAAGCATTTAAGGATGGTAGTATAAATGCATCTCCAAATGAAGTTCGGTTACTGCATCTGGTGTAGAATAGTTAGACTGCAAATGTTGGTTGAAAAGGAAATTTGATGTTATTTATAAACGGTCATTGAGTAGAAGACGTTGCATGCACCAACAAAATAAATTTTCTATCTCTTTTTATTCCCGAAAAAGAGAGAGAACAGGAAGCTCCTTTAGCCTTTAATGGAAATCGACTGACCTTAGCCATCAACGATAGCTAAGTTGATTATCGATGATTTTGAATATATCAGGATTAGAGTACCTCGAATTGTCGGTTTTTCTGAGATGCGAGTTGCAAATCGAGTTTTGCACATAAGCTTCACTAACACGTGAACCGACTAAAAAAGTTCCTCAACTCGGCAATAAAAGTCAAGAATATAACGATCTCTCTTCCGGCAATGCAGTATCATTGGAATCAGAACCGTTGCTACAAAGCTACGTTTCTGCTTGGAAAATACCACACTGTCACTTAACCTACTCATTCCAATAATTAAGCCTAAATACGCTCTTGAATTTAAAGATAACAAAAGTTTAATATCTATCTAAATGTAGCAGTTTATAAATTTACTTACGTTGGCGACAATCCATTCGATTCTTCTTGTCTTATTCAGTAAAATTCAAGTCAGATCAATTAAGTCAGGTCAGCAAAAGTAGCAGTGAATAAAAGGCACTTTATCAAGCAGTAAAATCAATATATCAGCTTTATATTAGGCAATATGAAAACGTTTTGATCGCTTGGAGTCTCAAAGTAGAGTGAGTGAGATAATTGGAACATCAACAGGTATTTGAAATATGCAAATGATGTAACAAAGCATCGAATTGTTGATAAAGCAGCGTTTAATTGCTTTCTTTGTTTCCTGTATTAACATCAAATTTTTATTGTTTGAGTCGTGTAGTTTTTAATTTGACTAGACTACTGGTATATTCCTTAAACTACTGAATTTACGAATACTTGATTTCACAAAATTAAAAAATAAAATAAACAGAGAAAGGAATTAAGGAAGAGGAGATATAGGAGTAGCACAGAGACAATATGGAATATGAAGAAAGCCTAAAGTTAGATATCAAAAGCATCAGAAAATATAATCGAAGAACAATTCAAAGTATTAAAAATATCATTAAAAATGAATAAACGGGGATTACATGAAATGGAAAATAAGCAGAGGAATAATACAGTACATAGAGAAAAATAAAAATGTGCTGTGATTTTTATAGGGACCTATACTAAGGCAGAGACATATACAGACCCTTCGCTAAATTTAGATGAAGTCGAAACAGAAACGCGAATCATAATAGAAGATAACATACGACATAACATCAGGTCATCCCTGCAAAACATATTAGGAACTGTGTATCAGAACTCAAGAGCCAGTATCAAATTAGAACATGAGAGAAATGAATTCAATATTGAGAGAAGAGCGAGGTAAGGAGATCCGTTATTATCCGAATTATTTTCTGCTACGATTACTTGAACATACAGGAAAACGATGTCCGTTTACTGTTTGTTACTTGGGGAATTTATCACAAAAAATAAATAATAAAATAGCATCAATAGAAGGGATCTAAATAGGCTGACCATACGCAGGGGCGGCTCGTGCATAAGCACTGCGGAACTGAAGCACCCCCAATTTTTCTCGATACATTAATATATTTATATTTGCTTGTAATATCTAATTTTATCATCAACAATCCTATACAATTCTCTTATTTTGTATAAAAAATAATAAAAATCCATCTTGTAACAGGAGGGCGAAGGACGCTAGCAGCACAGTGTTTACCACAGTGTCATATTGCTAGCATATGCACGTCATAGTGAGATGCGAGCTATTACCGTAATGCGGCACTGTCCGTCGCTCAGTTCCACTGTTTATATGCAGTTTGCGCCAGTAGTAGTAGTGTTCGTAGTGCTTATCGTGTTTACTCCATCTCTTTAAATATTTGGACATTACAATTAAATTCTTTAATTGTGATGTCCAAAAATTGTAAATCAGTTCCTTTAATTACAATTAGAGGAATGGATTTTATTTTTAAGTAATTTTGAATTATACCAAACTGTATAATTTTATCGATAATAAACAATATTTTTTTCATGTTTAATTTTTTTTAAATTTTTACCATAATTTTGATATTTTATCCAAACACGTATACAGTGTACTTAGTGTGTATGTATATTTCGAAAGTTGCAGCAACCCCACGATTTCAAGCCACTGACCACACGTACCGCTTTTTTTTTTCTTTCATATATCTGCCGTCCCTTAGTTTTAATAAAATTGTCAATTTTGTCCCGTATAATAAAAACTATAAATATACTTTCATATTGATCAATCATAAATTATTATTCATGACCTATATCGTATATCAATATCATGGATACCAATATAACCATAGAGTCGTATTGTTCGATACTAAATATCGATATCTGCAGTGATTTATTCAGAGAAAATAAAAAATTGGCGACACTTGCGCCTCAGACGTGGCGTCTGTTCTACCGTAGCATTAGTTTTTGTTTTTGCCTGTATGCTAATCGGTGGCTTTGTTATGCCGGTGGTTTAAATTTCATATTTTTTTAAAGCTGTAAGCAGTGCCGTAACGAGGGCTCAATGTTTATGTAATAAAACTTTTTTTTTTCGTCTTACTTTTTCATGGATACAGGATATTACATAACTGCCGTCCCGTTTTTGTCTCAAGGAAATATGGTCGACCTAGATCTAAATCATTTACGTTTCACAGGTAACCTTGTTCAATTAGCAAAAAAAAAAAAAAAAAAGAAGAAGAAAGAAAGAAAGGCAGGGGGGACGTTAAAAATGGGCCAGCCATATTAATAAAATTAACAGATGGAAAACGGACAGAATTAATCACTAAGTGGGTAGCCAAAGAACAAAATTGAAGAATAATCCACAAAGACTTGGTGAGATGGTAAACTAAAGAGAAAAACAACTGGAAAGTAGAAGGTTCCGGCCCGGATCCAACAGCGGATGCCATACAATCGTTATCCTACAGATGCATTTATTAAACTCTTGTTCATGATTTCAAAGTATATGAATGAATGAATAAATATACCATCTATATAAAATCTAGATTTCTTGACTTTTGGGTTCTGACACTGGCCATAAAACTTTCATGGGAAATAACAATTTTAAAATAAATTTAAAAGTATTTCTAAAATAGCATTTTACTTATTAAGTGAAACTTTGTTTACATATTTGTAATTCTACTTAATCAGAAACCTTCCCTCTAGAGACCAAACATGGAATTTTTCCAAGCCACTTAGGCCTCCAATAAGCGGAGAGGTTGTCTCAGACCGGGAGATGAAATTCACCTCCCACCCTTAGCATCATTTTTAGATTGAATTGTATGACTGCTTTGTTTTCCTGATTATCCTACACTAGCTGAATGAAATTTCTTCACATGCCAGGTTGAGAAACTCTGCTGTAAGTCTCGCAAATTATTTGTGTATTTACAATGTATTGGCAAAATATTTTGGGTGAAATTCATTGCATTCGCTGTTAATTATCAAAATGAATAAAACTATTGCTTTCAGTGTTTGTGTGTGATAGAGAGAGAGCGATTAAGCACTCGAGGTGCAGTGCGAGATCCACCAATACCAAACGTGCCATTTCAGAAAAAACATAAGACGTCAGTCACCTTTGAAACGTTTCGGCTGTATCCTGAATACAAATATTTATCATATATAAATAATATATATTTAAATGAATAAACCGAAATAAGTGTATAATTATAGGAAAAGATTAATGGTGTAATTACTTTTTACCCTCCACTTGAAAGATTTTTAGAAATCGATAAAAATCCCCATTACTCCAGTTCTCGTCATTACGAGAGAAATCTTGTAGGCTTTTCAATTGAAGAAGTGTTAGCCTGTCTGATACGCAGATGTGAGACCTTTTTGTCCTTCAAAGAGGCAAATCGGAATTAACAGACGTGTAGTGCAAGTTAGCTGAACTGGTACAGAGTTGGATTGTGCAGCAGAGATAGTAGTGGATGATGCAGTGTTGGGAAGTGTAAGAGTGAAGTCCTTGGATTCCATAGATCAGCAGCTGTTAGTGAGTTAGCTGTGTGTGGGTGTGGGGGGGAGCTTTCCTTCTGTTTGGCAACTTTATGTATATATTTATCCAAAATAGCGAAATCGGCCAGTAGAACAATGGTTAAATTCAGGCGGGGCCCTCCTGGGATCGACCCCGGAACTCTTTTTATCCACCGGATCAGGAACTTTTTTCTATTTTGAGCAGTTGCTGCCGGCGAAAATTTTAAGTGGGGGGTGCTGCACATATAAAATATAAGAAAAATAATTCATTTTTTCACTAATCAGTAACCAATTTATTAATAAGTAAATTTACATATTACAAAAATTGCTTTATTAAAAATATTTCACCCTCACCACGAACACACACACAGACCAGTAATAAAAGTTTCGTACACACAAATAACGCGTGCAAGCATACAATTTATTTGTAGCGACATTGCTCAACGAACAGTGTCGGTTTCGACATGCCGACATTAATATAATGTTGTAAGCATTGTTATTTATAAACACAAAAGTTATTTATTTTTGTCGTTTTTCCCTTGGGGGGAATGCTGCAGTGTTGCAGTGCTTATGTACAAACCGCCACTGGTTTTGTCACTTTTCTCCCTTTACGGTAATTATGCCTACATTATTGTGTTATTATTCAACAATTGTTTGCAATTTTGAATGCGTATATAAAGTCAAAAGAAAATCGCTTCAAAGGAGTTCCCTTGAAAGTATTTGGGGATAGGAACAACACAATGGAAATAAAAAAGGACATATTATATAAATACTCCGCTGCCATATTACGAGTTGCCCTAGCCGAACCTAATAGGAAAAGCACGAACGCTAAAAGCGCCCTTATATTGCCTTTTATTGGTCCATTTCGATAGGGTTCACTAGTCTGACAGCTGTTTCAAACTCATTGGTTTTCGTCAGAGACACTGTTTAAGTAAAGCTCTCTCTAAAAATTAGGCGATCCCCCAGATCACTCCCTATGAGTGACCGGAAGATCGCCCAGCTCAGCCACAGGCTCACCCCACCACTGAGCAGAACCGCTCATATTCCAGGTAAAAGCACCCACCGACACGCACGACGCAGAGTACTTTCCCCGGAGACTCAAAATGCTCTCTCTCAAGCAAAACTCTTCCTAAATCTTAAGCCCCCTCAGTGGTGCAAGATTCAGCAGAAACCAAAGAGCAAAAACTTTCAATATTCAATAACTTGAAGCGTCGGAGAGGTGTATTTTCCCTAAGTCGGTGCGTAAAGTATTTACTAAAATAAAGGGCCAAAGGCGTCATTTCGGCGATGCAAAATTCTATAAATTAAGTGGATATTGAATCCAACATAATTTCAAAGCCGAATACAGAAACTATAAAAGTTTTGTGCAAAAATTGACCAGAGAGCTTGCGGGAATACCTTTATTTTAGTCAATACTTTACGCACCAATATTTGAAATATTGATGAATGACTTCAACACAAACTCTCTCATAAAAATTCATTATGTTTTATTGCATTTGTTTATTTATTTTTTTTAACATAGCAATGTACTAACTAATTTCAACTTAAGTATTAAACTGATGTTCAGAGGTTTCAATTTAAGCAAATCATCGTAAATATTATAACATTCTTTAAAAATCATTTTAGCACTGTTTTGAAGTGTCCAAGCCATGTATAATGATTGAAGAACGATCTTAGAGTTCCAGTCAGAAAACAGAACGTGTCTACAAATATTAATTTTGCGTGGCGTATTACTGAACCGCAGCGCATGGATTAAGAACGATGCTAATGATCAAGGACTCATGAAAAGGTGTTTGGTAACAGCACTCTTATATGGTGACGTCATTTATCACCACCGCTATTCAACCTGGAGTCGTTGTCATATTTTTTGTATAATCTTGACGTAACTGTCACGCTTATGGTCATTCTCGTACCTCGCTGGGTTTTGAGGGTGAAATCGTCTGATAGAAGTAGTGATGTGATCGCCGATTCCCTTTCCACACAATTATGGCGGGATTCGAACCCACAACCTCTTGGCTGGAGAGAGTGAACACGCTAACCAATCGACCAACCATGTTTTGCTTAGACATGGATGGTTTCTATTTCATAGCAGTCAACTCCACCAATGATAACAACTGAAGTTTAGCTGTACAGGGTGTGAGGCATTTAGATCGATCACATGCGAGCCGATATTTCCAGAGAAGTAAGAGAATAACTGACTGAAACACTGTTTCAAAATATTAATTATTTAATTCCCTTAGGGGTAAGCGAAGAGATTCCCTCACAGTCGGAACTCTCCGCTAAATTTAATTCGTCTCATTCAACTTTATTTTATTAGAGAAAATCTAAATTTCATAAGTTTTGTTTCTGCTCTGTACTGGATTCGCATAACTAAAATGTATTTAATAATTAAAAATGCTTCACATGTTCTCAATGTATTATTACTCTGCAACTGATAATTATTCTGGTTTCAATTAAATATTATTAGAAAATTCTCCAAAAACTGCACTTGGGGAAGAGGGGGGGGGGGGGGTTTGAGTACGCCAGTGTCACTAAAATGTTAAAAGGAACAGGCGAGTACAGAAAGTTTGGGAAACACTGCTTTACGGCGTTTTATGAATGGAAAGTTGTTAAAAATTATTAATAAATTAATTTATGGAAGGTTCCTTGAAAAAAATAAACAGATGTATTTGTTTATAAAATTAAACAAATTATATTCCCAAATTTGTTTCAGTTTCTATCTTAAAAATATCTGTGTTAATGTGTGTGTGTGTTAATGTATTTTCCCCCCCGTTCTTTGATCAAAAGAGCGTGTGTCCTCAAGAATCCCTTATAATGGAGTTTAAGGAGGTCATCTTAATAACACTCGTTTTTGTCGGAATGAGATTAATGAAAAGTATGACGTGGTTAAAGACCATGTAGGAGGACCTTTCCTTTTTTTGTGTGGTAGTAGCCGAACGACTACAAAAGCACGCGTTTCGTGAGGGGATTAATAAAGAAATTGCTGCATTTCAATAACTTAAGCGTGATGCAGATTAATAATGTTGAATGTAGATTGATAATCCAAAGAGATCTCGGAGAAATGGGGGTCCTGGAATTTTCTCTTCCAACAAGGTACGAAAAATCATACCTCCGAACTTCTTATCTTAACGCGTGTGGGCGTATTCGTAACCATTGGGCGGTGCCGTTTCACACCGTAAACGAAGCTAATGCCATGAAGGAATGTGCTCATCACGTATTTGGTGGGTGGAAAGAGAAGTGCAAAAATTTGTAACGGGTACACCTTCCCATCGTATCCGTCGACAAGCAACCAATTTCGCACGTGAAGTGAGAACGCAAGTGCCGCTTTACCATCGCCCTCACCTGGACGCACTTGTCAGCTGAGGGAGCGTAATTGTTGGCTCTTGTGTGTTGCTCGTAATTTCCGGGACATAATTCCATCCCTGAAATAATTAAAAAAATCACTCGACTCTTGCCGATTTATTTCATTTTAATTTAATTATAATTTCGCTCTCCCTAAGAAGGAAACCGAGCCGTCAGTCGGCCTTCCATCGGGTCTCTTTTAAATAAATGAAGCAACGGAGATGAAGAAATGAAGCATGGATTGACTTCAAAACAGATGAAATTGAGAACTTCAGAAGAATGCAAAAAGGGATGGATGAGAGAACGAAGATAAGAAAGGAAAATGCTAAGAATAATTAATTGGAGTCTTCGTAGTCGAACGGCTTGCTCTTTAACAAGAGTTTCAGACCAGCGAAATTGAACTACAACCTTTTCAATAGCTTCTCGAGGAAAACAATTTTTCTAAGCTGGAAAAATCGCAAAATCCACGTTGAAATCAAACATAAATTTCACGGTGACCCTTCGTTCACCTTCATTGAGACTAATCACTTTATTCAATAAAGTGTGGACTTTAAAATTTTTGGCCGAAGGCAAATGTCGAAAAAAAGCTTCAATCTTAGTTTCTGATGCTAGCAGAATAGTTTCTGATAATTAAACAATTCATTTCTAACTGTTGAAATACTCTTGAGTACACCCGGAAGGATTTCATATTAAACACGTGATTATCAAGTTCGGCTAGAAAGTTCTTTCCAAACATTATTTTAATCAACAGTGAGATGGAAAACTAATAAAAGTGAAAAAAGAAACATAAAAACGTGACTTTTTTAAATCTTTTCTTGTTTCATCCATTAATAACTGCTTAAGGGCAATAATTGACTTTATTAAAATCCACTAAAACGAGCAATAAAAATTCATGGTTGCAAAACATTTTCTACTTACACCCTGAACTTACAGAAACCAACTGCTTTAATTTTATTTACAATAAAAACTTAATTTGCTCATTAGACGAAAAATATATTTCAGCAATATATACAATATTTTTGCATTTATAATTATTAATTAGCTTTTTAAAAATTAAGTTATTTTCTTAAAATGAAACAAAAATATCTTCCGAACAATATCTATCGAGCTACTTACAATTTCGTACAAACTAGGAACCCGTGAATAAGCTAATTGGATTTAATTTCTTTTAAATTTCCGATAGCAGATCACGCACACATTCATTTAAAATGAATTTTTTATCGTTAATTTTCACTTTACGCTCTGGAGATTTTAAAAGTTTATTAAACATAAAATTACGGGTTGACAGGAAGAACAAAGAAAGATCAATGTTATTCTTGATGCAAAATCCCCCCCTCACACATTCCTATACCAATATTAAAAGATCACATTGGGTTGTACATCTAGAGTGAACTAGTTTTACGGGAGAGAGGGGAAGAGTTCAAAGTTATTTTTAATACACATTCTGGAATCAACGGAGTGTGGCAGTCTAATGATGGCTTTGGGGGGGGGGGGCACTCTTGGCGAATTGCAGAAATCAATAAACATCTGAAAAGTAGGAAACAATGTTTGCTAACATAGATTGAAAGCCAAACGGCTATTTTTCTGGTAACCTTAATAATAATGAAGGAGATATTGGATTTGCCGATAGTTTTTCGGTATGAAACTCATAGATCTTAGTCCGAGTTCTTCGAGTTTCACTTACTGGCAGTTAAACATCAAAAGATTTATATCTCCTTCGTTATTATTAAGGTTGCCAGAAAAAATAGCCGTTTGGCTTTCAATCTATGTTATAATATACAGGCACACCTTTATGACATTTGTATACTGAAGATATGTAAGTTCTTTTCACTTATCTTCCAGGTCTACATTACCAGAAAGCTTCAAGAAAATCTTCTAAAGCTGGAGGGTTGGTTCTCCAAGTGGAGATTGGAAGTCAATCCCCTGAAAAGCTCAGCGGTTCTCTTCTCAAAAAGGCCAATGTCTCCTGCAGGAGATGTGTTACTATTCGATACTAAAATTCCCTGGCAGAAAGAAACAAATTACCTGGGTGTGATTCTCGACAAAAAGCTATCTTTCAACCAACATATCAAGTCTTCATGTGCAAAAGCATCTCAAGCCATAGCTCAGATCTACCCACTAATTAATAGAAATAGCAAACTCAGCAACAGAATCAAATTGCAGCTATACCAGATGACGATTCGTCCTATAATCACCTATGCCTCTCCAGCCTGGAGCCACACCTCTAATACTAACATTATTTAGATACAGCGAGTGCAGAACAAGTGCTTGAGAATGATTTTGAATGCCCCGTGGTATGTTAGAAACAGCCAACTCCACAGAGACACAAATATTCCCTATATTCTCTCTTATCTACAATCCTTAGCTTCCAAATTTTTTCTAAAGACGTCCACACATCCCAACGATTTGGTTCAACAAGCTGCAGCATACGAGCCAACGGACATATTTAAATATAGAAGACCAAAAACTATATTAGCCTCCTATAGCGATACATAATCTCCATGCCCATTCAGGGCGAGCAAACTGCTCGTAAATTTTACCCTCACTGTAACCATGACAGATAGCGGGGAATATGAAAAGCATTTTGCTTCACCCTTAAAGAATAAATGTCAATTGTCAATTCCAGGTCTACCTACTCACTGATGAGACCTCAAAAAGGGTTGAAACCGGTCTGGGTAGTGACCTCTCCTCATAATGTAATTACAGTATTACATCCCCTAGGGGCTGTGTTTTTACATTATGAGAAAATATCAAGGATAGTGAGGTAAGTAACTTGTGTAACCACTACCAAGTGGTTACTTACACTTGGATTTGCCGATAGTTTTTCGGTATGAAACTCATAGATCTTAGTCCGAGTTCTTAGATTTTCGCTTACTGGCAGTTAAACATCAAATGATTTATATCTCCTTCATTATTAATGTTTGCTAACCTTATAAATGAATGATTTTTGTATTGCAGTGGTTATTCTGGTAACTATGCAAAGAGATTAAACATATAAATAAAATATTCTTAATAATACAATGTATGCACATCTAGCACAGTATCGATCAGGATATTCTCATTCGTTCCTGATGCATTTAAGAGAGCACTACACGATTTCCTTGCGGTTAAGTAAGGCCTCCTCTTTCACGTTTAACTACTCATAGTTGAGTAGTGAATGCAGCGAGTTCCGAGAAACTCGCATATGAGACAAACACTTGTGCTTCCTAGCTAAAACGCAAGCGTTTGCTTAAGAATTCAAATACCTTAACAACATAACCGTTTCTGTAAGGTATTCAGAGAAATTTCAGGGTTAGTCTAGCATTGCATTTGTTTATCAGTAATTCTTCCCATGTCGATTTACATAAACTGCAATGAAGGAGATAATGGTTGAACTTATAGAGTTACGGCCGATGCAACTAAAGCAATGAGGGCAGTGTATTTGAGTCTGTTCTTATGGCTGGTTTGCAGAGGTGTAGCTATGGAAGGGCGGTTCACCCCGGGCGGCATTTTGAACTTTTGTAGTTAATTCTAAAATACAATCTCGAGAACGCATTTCCAAACATTGTAATACTACTGCGAATTTTCCTCACAATTGCTGCCAGTGTTGCTAGTTTCACTGAGAGGAGATTTTCTAAATAAAATAGATTCTAAGAATTACCTATATTATTATGAAATAGACTTCGCCAATATCATCGACGATTTTGCTAACAGAAAAGCAAGAAAAATAACATTTTAGAATGTTGAAATTAAAATTTTACTTCAAAAATAAACAGTGTTTTAATTTATTTCCCTAAACGTCTTTTGACTCTTTGTAGTATTTTTGGTATTGAGAGGGGCGGCAAAAGCACTAACTACACACTGCTGGTTTGTCTGTTCTCAGAATTGAGAAAATGGGAGTTTTCGAGATGAGATGAATCCTAACACAAGCGTATAAGACCGGCGAACTCGCCCTATTTGAAAACCGCTTATTGGATTCGAATTCAGATTTGCATTCAAAAGGAATCGTGGATACCGACTGAGCCACAGAGAAGTACCAGTCGTAATTTAGCAAAGATACATCAAGATAATTTTTTTTTCACTGACAATAAAGCACAAATCTATCTTGTTCATATTAATTAGTCTTCGTTCTTTCACCAGTGTGCTTTGATGTCGATGGAATATTAATTCACTGGCTAGGAAAGGTTAAAGGCGTCATAAAATACCAGGATGACAAGCAATATACCCTCCATTAGTCTGTCTTCGGGGATGGGGAGGATTTAAGTATATTACGATATCCAGGTTACTTGCAATCAGTTCATCCTCCATCAGTCATAAATTAAACATTTTGTGCTTTATTTATGAAGCATAAATGAAATGGTGAACGAATCCGCAGACGTTTTAGTTAAATTTGCAGGGTACTGCTATTTTTTTTTAATTTGTTCCAATATAAAATGGATATTCTGTTTTTTTTTTTTTCAAGCACTGCGAACTTTATTAAGGAAAGAATGAATTAAAAGTTACAAACGTCAAAGATTGCTCAGATAATAGTTGTAGTTTTAGTACTTCGTGCTGTACATGGATCTTTTTAGTTTGCTGCTCATGGCCAAACAATCCGTTCCCAAATTCAATCCTGGGATTTATACTAATCCTGTGGTGTTTTATTCATAGCAGCCAAAGCAAGTGCAAAGTGTCCAAGCAGACACTTGAACTGATGTTGTGCTGGTATCAAAGGAATCGGCTGTCTCGCAGTGCTCAAAACGAAACCCCACCTTTACAGTAATTCTACACTTGCACATGATTTCAAGAGTACACAGAAACTCGACGAATACCCAGACACATTAAAATGAACGTAAATGCTGCTGTAGCAAACTCACCATCCAGATTACTGCATGTCTTGTTTTCTCTCGTTTAAACAAACGATTTAACCTTAGATGACTGTAGTCATGTACAATACCGGATATTAGTAATCTGTGTGAGTGCAGCACAATTATAAATCCAAGATTAGCTTTCGTGAAAGTTATTACAACATGGAAACGTGAATAGAAGAATATGGGAGGGTGTTCAAAAACCACCGAGTTCTTCGCGGTGATGACTATTAATGTGTCTTTTCAGAAATCCTAAGATCTTTGTGAGGAAACCAGTGAAACGAACAGAATACTATCACTAAGCTTGGTGACGTTAACGAGGTCTATTCTTCCTAAAACAATCATAATTAGATCAGATTGATAATCATTATAAGTGATGACTGCATATAAAATTCAGCTTTAAATATCACATCGCCTGTCTCAAGGAAACGTGGCTAAATGAAACTGATTCTCCCACATGTCAAGGGCAACCACGCCTATAGAAGTTTGTGCTGCTGAATAGAACACGGCCATGAACAGTCTCCATGGTTTCTACGGATATAAAGGTTTCTACGGTTTCATGGTTTCTACGGATATATTATGTAAACGGGAAAACAACATACGTATTGGTTGGGTTTCTTTGCCTGGTGCAAATCTCTCCGAGGACAGAACACTGTTCGGAAGGGTCATCTTAATCTCAGCGACAACTGGCCAAAATAGCAGGGTTCATTTGTGACCCAATTCATTTGTTCAGTTTAAAGTCTAATTTCCGAGAGTGGCACTGTGAAAAGGTGAACCAGAATGCATTCAAGTTTATGAATATGAAACATTCGGTAATTGCAATAATTTCTTTAGTATAATTTAAATATCGAAACTAGAAGGGCCAAACACAAATTAGGCCAGTTTATCAATGATCATTTAAACACAAGCAAACACCCGCAAAATAGTTCCGTAAATTACTCTTGCGTGTCGCTCACATTTGTTTTAAATGTATCAAAGAAAACACTATTGATTCTGCAAATCAGACTTATTTTCGTAGCAGCAGGAATTTGATCCCAACCGGGTGTGCGTGTGTCGGAAAATGCAAATGCCAATCACCTTTCATTACTCTAAGCCAGCGATTATTGGGTGCCCGTTAAAAGGCCATCACTAATCTCGAAGAGCCTCTAATTGGAGTTTAAACAGCAGATGATTGGCCATATAGGAAATCAATAGGTCAGTCACATGCAGTATCGGCTCCTATTGGTTCCTGAATTCAGTTTTCTGCACGGAGTTTTCAAATAAGGAGAGTTTGCATTAAACTCTCCTTATTTGATTATCGTTAAGTATTCTGAATTCGAATTACTTGCTTAGACATTTTGCAAAATGCACTTGAGAAGAAAAAGAAAAAAAATCAGGTTCATCTGTGACCCAACCCTTCAAGACCACAATTCAACCTTTTGAATTATGGACGACTGCTCAAATAGACTTAATTTAGCTTATTACTGTTAGAAGATGGAAGAATTGATTTTTAAAAATGAGAAACAACTGGAATCCAAAAAGGAATAATATTTCGTATAAAATAATTAAGGAATCTATATAATAATGAAGTTTTTTAAAAACTTTAAGGAATAATGAAGTTTGAATTAAAAAATAAATTGATATTTAAATTTATTTAATAATTCATCCACCTTTTCATTAATATAATTTCGTAATATATTCATAAAATTAAATTACACATAAATACTTATTGCAGTCTGGGACAATAAAAGGAAACAACTGTGCTTAAAATAAAATCAGAAACGAAAGAAACAGATTAATGTCTTTGAGTTTCATGTAAACGGAGGTACGGACACAAAGCGAAAACTGAGAACGCGCCAAAAAGTGTTTAATCCATGCATCAGTAAGTATTTCGTATAGGATACGAAAGAAGTAGCTGAACCTTTAATAACAAAACCTTTGATTGATAAAGCCAATTGAGAATTTTCAAACAATTCCGAAAATACGGTGATTATAGAAACGCTTCAGATTTTTGTCTGTAACAGTACGAAAGATAAATGTAATATTGTCGGCTGCAAACAAGAATTAAAATATGAGAAAAGGCAACGCCACGAACTCCCCAAAAGACATACTGCAACGTGCGGAATTCAGAGGAAGCAATTCTTGGATCTACGACCCAAATCTGCTGCAATAGATGTCACTGTTACACTCAGCAACTTGCAGTACTGTCCCACAAGGATGGAAAGAACTCTTCATAAACACTAAGCTGTAATTTTATAAACGCAAGCACTAAAGAACGATGACAGAATCTCGACTCAGCATGCGTGTGAACCAAACTCGAGGATGTTAGGTGTTGGTCACCAATCTCAAACTAAAAGCACAAAATACTGAACAATGTGGAAAGCCTTATATTTAGAATACATCTGGCAACAAGTAAATACGCACACGTTTATTACTCTCCAAACTAAACTAGATTTCGATTACAAAGACTGAGGCTAAGAGGCGCAAGACTCCTTTTCGATATTCCGTGACGCAGGACGCTGTTACCTCTTCTTGGGATCGACTATCAGTATCCGGTGATAATTCTAAGAATTATTTCCACCTTCTTGGGTGTGCGTAGATCTTAAGCTTAAACAGGAAGTGATTTTGGATTCGGATTTCAAATGCAGAATTTGTGAAAAATCTCATTTCTCATACATGAGTGTAACTCCGACTGTTTGATGCCAGTTGGGAAGGTTGTGAAGTATAAAATGTTGTTTTTTGTCCTGCATAGTTTTTCACAACACCTACACAACCCATTCGGTGGTAAAGTATATGGCTTGGCCTTGAGAAGGAATGGAACATAATAAAATTATTAGTGTCCATCATACAGCGCATGTGCAGAGAGAGAGAGAGAGAAAAACCAAAACATTCTCACTTCTAGAGAACTGAGAAGGTTTTGGCAACCAAAAGAACATCCTGTGCATAGTCGGCAAGCGAGGTTTTTTCAATGTCTGTCCCATCCATGAAAGGCAAATGACCACCTGAGTTTGATTATCCAAGAAGTCCACTGTCGAGGCCAAATATGACCCTTTTCAAAGCCGCTTCGTGCTTCTAGCGCCGCTACAGGTAGTGGTGGAAATATTTTCCCCTCCCGGAACTTGGGTTTCCATCCCATCAAACAGACTTCTTAACGCATGCAGATAACATCAGTAATATGCGTAACTTAGACGGGTTGGCAAGCCGCGTGGTTAGCGCATCGGCTCCCAAGCAACAGGCTGTGGATTTGAATCCCAGCGTGGGTATGAATATTTGCGGGTGCTTTTAGGTTGAAGATGGATTTCATCGTGTGCCGTGAGACCACCGCCCTTCTTAGCGAATGTCTGAAGTGACACAAAACAGTTTCGTGTTCGCCCTTAAGAACAGGGTTTCGGGATTACATAAAAATCTATAAAAATAGAAAAAATCCGAACCTAACTCTTTACAAATGCAACCAAATCAAACCAGGCCTCCAATACGCAGAATAATGTATCACACCGGAAGACCAAAATCATCAACACATTGAAAGACATTCAAATCCATGTCTCAGTGGAATTTGAACGCGCAGTGTGATCTCTCTGATTTGCATATTATGCGGGATGACTAGCTTGAGATTCTGGTAGGGAACTCGTCCAGAATTCTTAGGCTGATCCTCCATTCTGCGAGCGTTTTACTTTAAAAGTCCTTTCGTACTTCGACCGAAATCATACCCCGCTTTCGAATGAATGGAGATCGCCATCAACGAATGAGGTAATGGGGGGTTGAATTCAGAGCTCGAAAGTTATTCTCCAAGCAGAAAATTCCGACGGTAAGAAATCAGTACTAATAGAATTTCCATCGTGCAATAACATCTAAAAACACTCCGCAGAATTATACGACCTTCACTACTTCCAACCAAATAACCGCAATTAAGTTACGAGCAGAAGGTTCGATTGCGCTGAACTTCGGGCAATGCGATTTCAATCCACACAAAGTGTGATATGTTGCACGACCCGTCGTGTTCCCGAAATTTCCGTCCAATGTGTATACACGTCATCTAGACTCGATGACTTACAAAACCGTTTGATTGTCATTTCCACGGTGGACACCAGGTGACACTGTTGTTCCATGTTTTTTATTCTCTGCCAATCGCATTAGCATGTATTAATTACATCCCATGCATGAGTACACTTGAATTAAAAGGAAGAGTGAGAGAAAGATATCAAGTAAGCAAATGCGGAGTTCTGGTGTGTGTGTACTAGTTCAGGAGAAAACCCGTCGTTAGTATTGAAACTGTAATCGTATTACGCATTTTGTAATACGATTACAGTTTCGATTACTGTCGCAGCTGTATCAGCGATAATTGCCTGCAGTGGACGAATACGCCGTATTACCATAATGAGGAAGGTTGAAAGGGGAGAACGAGGATTACGCGTGGGGGGGGGGAGTAACGTGTTTGTTAATTAAGTTATGTATAGTTCAAGTTAATATTTATATAAGGCTGTGTGTTATCAGTAAAAAAAAAAGGAGATTCCGCTAATGGAAGGAAGAAAGAAATGAAAAAGGGATTGTTCGGATAAGTAGAAATCAAAAGGTTGGAAATAAATAAAACGAATAGAGAAATTATTAATGAGGTCTCTCTTTTCCATGTGTGTCGACTGGAAAAATAAGTGAAATGCATCGCCGTGTTCCAGAGATGCAAATCCGAGAAGTGGGTTGAAGGATTTGGAGAGGAACCTGGGGAAATTTAAGAGGATAATGTTTATGAGGGCGAATGGCAAAGGAGTTGCTCTTTGAAATTAAACCACATGGGGGGGGAATTAAACATTACTTAATGAGACGACAGAGGGGTCTCTCGTTTTAGCAAACCCAAGTCTGAAAGCGCGCTGTCTTACACAAACAACAGCTGCTACCAGTGTCTATAAAAAGCCACTCTTCACGTAGTTTTAAATACGCGAAAGAAATTTCGAGTTTTGAAGCAAACCTTCCTTTAAATTGTGTTGCAGCACACTCATAGAAATCAAGCAAACATGGCCGCTTAAAAATGTCCTCGTACAAGAACATGACGTATGAGACTGCATTGAGAACGTTGCTTGTTTGGGTTTTTAAGTAGCAAACTGCAAGCAAAAAAACTTGGGTATATTAGGTTTAGGAAGGAAAATTTGAAGGTAGGAAATGTGTCACATTGGCTCATGTCTGATGAGCCAATGTGTGATGTCCATTAATTGTGCTTCTACTAGTCGACTTGACGGGTGAAAACCCTTCCACAGGGCCTGCTTAACACGTAAGCAGGCGATGCGTTGCATCAGGGCGCGTTCTTCAAGGGGCATTGAAGTGAGTAGAAAAAAAATAAAATAAAACACATTTTAATATTAGCGTTTATTAAATGTGGATATGCACTAAATATATTATAATAAATATTTCGACTTTCGATAACATTTAGCAAAAACTACAGGTTTTTTTTTTTTTTTTGCTGTGTGTAATATAAAGCTGGCAGAAACACTAGACAAGCCGGACGTCGCATTACAGGGGGAGCCCTTACACTACCGACTTTTTTTTTTTTTTTTTTTTTATATGCAGCCTGCGCATTCACCAGTTAGGACGTGAGGCGCGCACGTGTACCCGCTTAAATTCTGTCCATAAATCATTTAATTTGCGCTTGCTACACAGTGAATTTGTAGTTAATTCCTACTGAGGTAAGCATATTCAAAATTTCACCTATGGCTTTACAAATCAAAGAAGAATTTATGCATTTCTTTAATTATTTATTGTTTATTTGCATTTTTCTTGTTTCTTTACACTTTCTCTCTTCTCCTTGTTCCTTCCCCGTAGTGCTATTAGAGTAATTCGAGGGCTAGGGGTGAATCTTTTCTATTTACTTTATTTTCTACATTTAGTAGTGAGAGGAGTAGCCTACTCTAAGCAGTGGGAGTCTGCTGCTCTCCCAAGTTTGAGACCATACCATAATGGTTTCCTGATGAAGGCAACGGAAAACCACCTCAGTATTATTTCCAAGAAATATGGCGAACTCAGCAAATTTAGTCTCCACAACTCGCAAAAACTGGGTCTATCGGCAAACGATGGATGTCATGCCCAGCAGGAGAAGAAATGGGGCTCTCAGGTCGTTAACCTGCGAAACTTCCATATGGACAATGAGGATAGGATCTCAAGTATTGAGGAAAATAAGAATAAAATAAGACATCCAGGAGAGTTCTGGAACCATTCAGGTTTCAGGAATCATTTCATAAACAGCTGATAATGTCTTTTGATATCACTTTTGTTTTTTAAGTTATAAGGTTATCCTATCCAATCCACAATATATAATAATAATAAAGGTTTCAGGTCCCCATCCTGATCTAAAACTAGTGTTTTCGAAGCGAACTTGGTCAATTCGGATGCAATTCATCTAAACAGATGAACTGCATTCCTTCGTTCCAGATCAATGCTCGTGATGAATACTTCCAGCAACATCACTAGCTAAGCCTCAGTGTTTTCGAGCAACATATCTAATTCACTGGATGAGAATATATGTGGAAAGAAACATAAAGGGCAGTCACATACAACGATCCCCTCTATCAGAAATAGTTGATTAGAAATTAGATACGCGCAAGCTACTTGTGAAACCCAACAGATCGCTTCTAAGGTATGCTTAATTCATATCTCGATCTCGAATAGATTTTATGTTTTTTACAGCGATATAAAGTAAATTATGGTTTATTGTACGTAATGACGTCAATGTACTTGTTTTTAAGCATATTTTACCGAAACGGAAGCAACCGATTGGCCTAGTTGGCCAAAGTTGATGATATAACTAAGAGACTATGGTTTGGAAATCCACCGTAGGCATGGAAGTTCGAGGATGTCTTTAGGTAGTAAAATATTTTCGTTCCTCCTTTTACTGTTTCCAAAGAGTAACGTTCGGATGACATGATCACTTTTCAGGACACTTTGACTAACTTCTTTCATTAACGGAAAGAAAGAAAAATTTCTCCTTAAGAAAAAAAAAAAGGAGAGAATGAAAAACTCTGGGTACGGCTCATCGACCGATCTGAGTTTGATCAACATCCCTAATGCCAACAGTCTCATTTCATTCGCTTTCGTTTCGAGAAAAAAATTCAACAATTTATGAACTTTCCTCCACTTCCCACGTGATATCCGTAATGAGTCTCGTGATGGCAACGATTTTCTTCTGCAACGAGGGACAATCCCCCAATTACAATTCCGATTAATTCTTTTACCATAAATCTGTTTAAACTGCGATTTTATTTAGAAATCTTCAGCCGAACTACGCAATCGTGGTTGCTTTTTTTTTGCCTGCTCACGTGACTGTGCAGTCACGTGAGCAGGCAAAAGTGCAGTCAATGTTTACTTGAATACATGGCATTAAGTTATAATTTGCTACTTAAGAATACCTTGTTGGTGCACCTATCTTTTTTTTCTCTCTCTTTCTCTTTTTATGCTTGCTAAGAAAAATTTCTTCTGAAAGATTAATTATTTATAAGCTAATACTTTATTTATTTTTTCTATTTTTTATGCATAGATTTACAAGAAGTTAGTTGAATATATTTAAATGGATTTAAATCATATACGGAATATTATAAAAATGAAGAATTGCTGCACAGAAAAGAAACTCAGCGACGTATCTTCATGCACGACACAGGAGGGGAGGGAGAAATGTAGGCAACACGCGCATGTTTATCGCACAAAATAAATAATAATGTAATCAGAGAAATATCAGTCTCGTCTTTAAGTATGTGGGTTATTTTCCTCTCAAATCCGGAATTTATAGACTAACGAAAACCCAGGGTGTTCTTCCTACCCGATTGCAGTTCCACGTTTATCAAAAAGAAAATAGCTGCACTTCCAATGGTTGAAGTTAACATTTCTAATTTCCCTACAGAAAACTATTATTAGAGCACAAGGACAGCGAAAACGGCTCACGAGTCCGTTCCCCAACGCACAAAGGGGGCGGGGGGAGATGCACATCTTTGACCTACGGCATATCCCTGCAGCTCATCAATTATCTCCATTCAGATCCACTCGAGACTCGACAGAGTACAATCCACCCGAGGTGAGGGCGATTATTTCATCATTTACATTCATATTTATGTAAATCTGTCGACAGTGTCGTGTAAGAGTGACAAATTACGTCTTCGAGTGACTCGCGCTGTTTATTCTTCCTAAACAGCGCTGTCTGTGGAGATTCAAAAGGAAATTTTTCGCGATGCATTTTTCCCTCTGTTTGGTTGAAGGCGCTGCTGATAACATGGGAAGGGGGGATGCTACTGGTGATGAGGTGAAATTACTGTGGTCGCAGCTTTCAGTGCAGAAATGCGCGCTCGTGCGTCCCAAAACTTCTTCGCACCATCAACAGTTGGGACGACGAGAATGCATTTTCAGTGACTTATTTGTTAGCTTTGTGAAAACAGGAATTAATTTTTACAAAATGATTCGCTCGGATTGGAGATGCAGAATTAACACGGGCGGATCGTATAAAAGACCGCAAGCAACTATTTCGAGTTTGATGACGGTAACATCATAGTTCCGTAATAACGAGGGGGAGCACTAAATTCATTTTTAATCGTAAGTATTTAAAATTAAATGACACGCAGGTTCTAATTCATTCTGATGTGTTTAATGATGAACTAAAAGCTTGCGTGAAAATGGAAGAAATTACTTTCTCCTTTCACCGACCAGCAAGAAGCCAAAGTTCAATTTAGTTCGCGTCATACCATTGTCGTATTATTTCTAATATTGGTCACTTTAAAATCATTTTAGGATAACTTTCAATGTCCCTTGAAAAAGAAAAAAAAAATGATTGAAAAATACGAAAATAAAATTTTTAACTTTGTTCAGAGAATTAACGGACACGTGACTGTGACGTATCTCTGATTGTCTTATGGAGTTATTTTTCCTCTCACAATCAGAAATCCACTGCAGTATGACGAACGGATTCCATTTTACCGACGAGTTTTGTGTTTCTGTGCCTTAAAACACAAAAACGAAACATCCTCCCAGAACATCAAATGACGAATCGGAGCCCAGCCTAATTAGCATCAGTTCCACACAAAAATAAATAAATTAAAATAGTTCGCATACTTGAACGTTTACTGCAGCGGCTTCGAACTGAAAAAAAAAAAAAAAACTTTCCACGGGATCAAAGGATAAATAAGATAAGAACACGCGCTAAACAAAGTGAAAGTCCTACTTAGGTGATTAGCCTACAATCATTGCTTCCTCTAGCATTTGCACACTGGCGACCGTTGATCTTGAGTTGAGAAGACCTGGGTTCGAATCCCAACAAGAACTTTTTTTTTTAATCACATTTGTAACTGATTCTGAGTTAGCTACTCCCATACGGTGGAGGATGAATTTTATTCTTAAGAAACTACAACCGCAAGAGTATAACATCACCCCATCCCTAAATGCAACCAACTGGAGAAAAAAAAAAGGCTTTCATATTTGGATGGAATATCTCCGGGGATTTCCGTAATTCTCTGTCGAGTATCGAATGACGTGTGTTTCAGCAAAATAATGTGAAAGAGGTTTTTATTATTTCTTCTTCTCCACTACTAATTAGATTTTAGATTCAAAAGGAGGTCGTGCGCACACCCCCCAGAGAAATGTGTTTGGATAAATATTTAAAATCAATAGCAACCGTAAAGGACTCTTTCAATTAGTTTCAAAACACGTCACTCATAACGAAGCAGTGTTATTGATAGCCGTTCGGATTCGTATGGAAAAGAGAAATCCCTTCGAGAACTAAATCGGTTGATAAGCGGGGATTGAAGTTTGACTAATAAGCCTCGTCTAGCACGGCTTCTGGAAATATCTCCCTGGGTCTTTGCACATCCCTCGATTCTCTAAGTTTTCATATATAGAAGAGGTATTTAACAGTTTTTCCTTCCCAGTACAAAAGAAATGGCGTTCTCTGAGTATGTTATCGCAATGCTTGAAATGCATGTCAGCGGAACCGAAGAAAAAGAATGCCGCATACTTTCTGAGGATGTACCTATGGACAGCAATGGACAGCAAGAAACAAACTGAACATAGCACTCCCTAACGACAGTTTCATAAGCTAAAATAAATTCATTATCAATATTTCCACTTGAAAATATATGTTACATGCAACAAAGACTTTCAAGACTTACACCATTTCAGTGGAACATCAGAAAACTTATCCAGAAGTGTTCGACTTCGTTCTGTTGGTTACTTATGTCGTATCTTGTTTCTTTTAGATTCGAAGAACCAAAATATCCTTCATATATGAGGTCACAAAAATTTAATTAAATGCTTTTCCATTAATTCATTGCCTGTTTGTACTCAACAAGTCAGAAGGCAGCTGTTAAGATCAACTGCCAAATGTCAAGTCTACATGGCGAGGAATCTTGACGTTTTGCCGTATCAGAAATAAAAAGTTTTTTTTTTTTTTTTTTTTTTTTTTGTGTGTGTGTGTTTAAGTATTAAAACAAATTAACCTTGGAACCACACCAACTCTCGTTGATGTCGTAAAAACTTTTGAGAACTCTCCAAGTGGTGGGTTCTCAACTTCCATAAAGCATTCATTTTATTTGTTTCGTAACGAGTTCGTTTCAGAGCGTAATATCATTTACAATAGCCTACACTTCGGGCTTAAAACGGAACACGTTTTTTCGTGGCTGCCGCCATTCAAACATTGTAATATTTCTTTCTTTTTGTAAAACTGCACTCTACAGTACAGATGGATCACTTGAGGTCACTAGCGAGAGACTGCAGGTTATCGAGACTTTACTGTGCGAATTCCCTCCCCCCACCCCAAACAATTCCGGTTTCTGTCATCCCCAGAAAAAAGAGAAACCAACCAAGAACAACACAAAGAATAAACACATAATCCACTGGCTACAACAAGGCTGATTACATCGCTAAATTATGTGTTAACACATGTGAATAGCATGTATTCCGAATACCTAATCTTGAGAGGAACTTCAACTAAATGATCCCAAATGGCACTGCATATGCTACGGATGAGATGGAAGTATATTTTCTTAGCATGTATACGTCAGCAAATATTACCTGATGTTGCATTCTGGAACGAGAGAAATTGCCAACCCCTAAGCTGTTATGGCAAAATAATTGAAAGTATTTTGTCTTTGATAAATAAGAAAAAAAAATCAATCTGCAATTATTTCTTTCTTTCTTTCTTTTTTCCCCCTTATATATGCGTAGATGAAAACAAACACGTGCTCGATAGTAAAATTTTTTCCATATAACCATACAACATTTCTATTTGATCATCTCACATCCAAAGTTTGTGGACGGGGGGGCACAGTCGAAAGAAAAACGAGTAACAATGAGTGGGAAAGTGATATCTTCTTCCTTTTTAATGCTGCGAACACATAAATGATATACATAATATTCGCCTCATTATCTTAGCAATCTATTTTTTAAAAGAACCCAGTGTCCTTTAATGTATAATATATCTCTATGGCCGAGAACTTTTTAAAAAAAAAAAAAAAAACTTGAATACACACTTCGCATTTTAAAAATGGCAAGACTTTTCTTTTTGTTTTCAGATAAGTTCAGATCTCTTCAAGAAAGAAAAGAACTTTAAAGACGCGACTTTGTATATTTGAATCGCAAACAGAAATCAATATGTATAGATGGATGGATACACACACACACATCGAAGCAATAGGAATGCAATGCGATACAGATAGAGAAATGCAACTATTATTTTTAGCAGACGAATTTCCCTCGGCGGTCTCCACCTGAACTCGCTAACAATGATCCAGTGATTGATGCCATAACGTCGTAACGATCATGCGAATAGAAGCTAAAAAGACAGGAAACATGAAAGTCACGTTCATGCGGGTGACAATTCATTAAAAAAAACACGACAACGTAACAAATTATGGTGTGTTTGAGGATTTATTACGATTTCCTTGTTTAGTTTAAATCAGAGGTTCACAAACTTTTTCGGGTCACCTCCCACTTTGCAAGACAAATTTTGTAACTCCCCCCATTATATAAATTATATAAAATTGGGTTTATTTTTGTACAAATCAATTAGAAAAGTGGTTTGATATATTTTATATATATTTTGAAATGAAATATAACGAATATATTTGCTACTGTAAACATAACCTATTATACACACATATATACTATTTTCTCATTGACATAGAAAATTGACATCTATTTCTATCTGACATGGAAGATTTTCAAATGATTAAATAATTAAAATAGAAAATTGATAAAAAAATTGATCGTGTAAGACGGGCATAAGATGAATTAAAATGCAATATTTAAAATTTAAATGATTATCTAATCACAAAATCACGAAAATAATTTTTAAATATATATTATTAATTTCTTCTATAAAGAGCCACCGACCCCTAGACCGCCCCCAAATGCTTCTGATCCCACTATAGCCCCCCCCCCGAAGGCTTCAGCGTCCACTGGGGGGAGGTACCATCCACTTTGGGAACCTATGGTTTAAATCAATGAAGTCGCTGGAGGACCGAAATTCCAATAAATATGCGACGGGGAGAGTTTTAAATCATCAGTCAGAATGTCACGTTGAATGCTTTTCACTGCGAAAAACAACGAAAATTAGCAGCGGGCATCAATTAAAAACGCACAGCGACATTGTTTTGGATTTTAATCATATTTCGAACAGAGTGATTTATCGCACCTTCTTCCGATGATGAATCCACTTGTTTGGCGGTTCTTAATTAAGCAAACTCGACATTAACTGTACCGACGCGTTGGTTTCGATGGTGGAGCGTATCTTCGCACCCTGCCCCGAACAGTCTGTGGGTTCGAATCCAAGTGGGATACGGAAAATTTGTCTTTTTAGATGGCGGATGATTTTAATCGCCCGATGTGATGCAACTTCGTTTCTGTGACAAGAAAAATTACTTTAATGATTTTTCTTGTCACAGAAGCAAAGTAGCTGTGGACGCAATTCACGCATTGATTAGCGTGATGATGCTACAAATCGAGTACACTTCGGACATACTTACGGCGCTGTCTTGACTTGAATTTCAATCCTAAGCATTGAAGGGAGTGATACGGAATGTGTAATAATGGCTAACATCCTCCACCTTGAAGCGAAACCCTGTTTGGTGCTTGGTAAGAATATAACTGTCGCCATCCGTCTGCTATCGTATCATAAGTTGTGTGTGTGTGTGGTGGTGGGGGGGGGGGCTTTGCAAGCAGTGGCAGCTCTCAAATATAGATCGAGCTTGTTATTAACATGTTTTGCAAGTGATGAGTACTTTTTCTCTGCTGCAAATCTGATAAAATAAAGGTAACATAAGATGAGAAATCCAATGACACAATCGAACTATTGTTCCCAAATAATCTTAAAGACCTCTCACGTGCTTCGGAACGTACAATATGAAAATAGGTTTGTCAAAGCCCAATTTGAGGACAATGTTCACGGATAAGGAGATGAAAAGACTGCAAAGAGATCCATATGAAGCCAAACTGGCGAGCAACTGAGCTTTCACCGGTTGCGTTTTTCAGTGGCTACTCTCCCACCCCTCAAGGGGCCCCTGAATTGCGTGAATAACGATGAATTTTGAGATTTTAACGCAGTTTTGACCGGTTCTTTGACAATTCTCCAAAGACAAACAATTAGGTTATAATTCCCGAAGATTCAAATTTTGAACTTTTAATTAGGAACCATAAAATCCACAACAGGATATCAAACAGAAAAGTCGTTGCCATTTGTTTTTATTTGGCAGTGCAGTAGTAGTAAAACTGCAGAAAATGTAAATGAAAAACAAATTCAATGGATTTTTCTTATTTTTTTTCCCGGCAGGTGGCAACACTTCACTGGTTATTCTTGCATTCCAAATATAGTGTCAGTATTGTTCGTAACTACCAGAAGAAACAATTAAGTGTTGCGATTTTTCTTTTTGGGGGGGGGGGGGTACAAGACGGGCTTTGTATATGTTGCGAGAAAAGTTTGCCATACTAAGATAAATAAATAATAATAAGTTCTAACAAAAAAAGAAAATGCAACTTGTAGACGAGGCTGAACTGAAGAACTGCGCTTCCTAGTTTACGTGATTTTAAAACAATGCTGGAAGAAATTTCATCTTCAGTTACTCCAATTCGCCCAAGATTAAATGGCCAGAAAAAAAAAGTGTGGCAACCGTTTTGCATTATCGGCTGCCAATACAAAAATTCCTGATGGCTGTGAAAACAAGCCACGGGAGATGTCATCATGCTGGCCACAAACGGAACTACTTACAAGAGAACTTAAGTTCACTTGTAAGACAGTCAAGCGTCTGAAATAAATTGTTTATTAGCTAAGAAATCTTGGATGAAAGGAAATTTGTTTCCTTAAGTGATCTTGCTATATCAACTAAGAGTGTTTCGTTGTGGTGGTCCATTAAGTCACGTGATCTTGCCAATTCATTCGGAGAAGAAGAAAACAGAGAAAGGATAGCGGACGCTGATATGCAGCTGCAATTTTTCTTTCCATTCGGACTTCTTCTTTGACACGATGGCCTTCACATGCGAGTTTGTTGCAAGAGGAGGAGCAGCCTCACAAATACTCACAGATGGTTGGTTTGTGTTTGTTCTCTGCAAGTGCACGAGACGCGCATACCTCGCCCCGTACTGTTTAACCAGAAAGAAGTCTTAAGAATATCGACATCTTATGTACAAATAAATGCACTCCGTGGAATTCTCCAATTCTTGACTAACGTTTTTAATTCTCACAAAGACATTGAATTGCTTAAGTAAAAGCTACGACTTCAGTTCCTTTTATTTCTTGGAAATCTTTAATTTCCAAGAAATAAAACAAAAAAATTAACTACATCGCATTTCTTTATTTTCTTAGACAGCATTTCAAGAGTGCCATAACATTCCTTGTTGTAAAGAAATATTAAAGATGATATTGCGAGAAAAAATACATCAGAACGAATAAATTTCCAAGGTGATGAGTACAAAAACATTCATTTGCTTGGAATCTCTCGCATCTGTATGGCACGAGGAATACAATGGTCATAAAAAGAAAACGCAACTGTTTGTTGCTAGGCAACCATGATGGAGTAGAAACATCCAGCTACAGCTTCGCCATATTCATGTCGATTATAACAAGTTTTACTAAGCAAGTTCCTTTTGTCAAATATTGTTGCCTAGCAACTGAGAACTCTGTGGATCTCACGAGTATTCACGAGTGTCGACGAGGGAAATTCGAGAAGAAAAACAAAATGCCTCTTCGAAGTACATCTTTTCTCTATATAAAAATCATTTAGATTCTTTTATCGTGGGTTAAATCATGCAATAGGTCAAGAAAACGTGCATATGGCTAGCAAATAAAAGGCTACGTCCTCATACAAAGCACTTTATAGTCATGGCAACATGCATGCGGTGAAATGTTCTCTCACTGTCGAAGAAAAATCTGTGGGTGAATAGTCCTTATATGACGTTATGCAAAAATTCTACTGCCAGGGAATCCTCAATTGGTGATTGTATTTTACAGAAGACTCCGTGTACTACTCACTTATGCCAATTAGTATACAAAACAGCTTTGGAACTGTCGTCATCAGAACTGCAGATACTCGAGTCTTCTGCAATCCAATTTTTCTCTGGGGGGGGACCACTATACTAAGATTCCTGCCTTATCTTAGTATAAGATTGTTTATTATAATTATTTCCATTTATAAACTTAATAAAATATAATTTAAGCAGAGATTCTTAAATGTAAATAATTGCTAAAAATGTTATGTTCTGCCTAGGTTCAAGGCACTTTACGGTACTTAATTCAAGTTGGAGGAGAATCCCTCACTCAAATCCTCTCATTTCGGCTACAAAAGTAATTCTAATCTTAATTGAAATATAGCGTTTGTGCAATGAGCATTAAACATACAATGTCACCTCCCAGGTATTTATACATTAATGGATTACTGCTGTTTCCTATAAAACTACAATGAATGTTAATATTTAATACACAACAAAGCATGAAATATATCAGTTCTAAAATTAAATAAAGGAACAATTACAAAACCACTAAATTTAGCGAAAAAAATATATTCGATAGCTTACTTTTCTCAATAAGAATGAAATATCAAATACGAGAATCTAGACCAACCAAGACAGTTAATTCTTTCACCCTTACCTTTCTGCATCTTGATAGAATTATTGACAGTTCATTTTTGAGCTAACGAAACAAGATTGTTATGTTTTCATTAAATACTTCTCTGGTCATAGATTCTCCATAACAAAATTTTCTCCATTCTTTTTTTTTTTTTTTTTTTCATTTATTCATAAAGTCTACATTCTTACCATGTAGTCCCCCCCCCCTTTCATAGTCCTGCTAATCTCTTGACATTTCTGCAGTTTTTTGATTTTGCACTTTTTCAGGATAACACACAAGTGGACTATTTCCTTATTTAGGTCTACTTCCTTACATTCACTGCCATACAATCAACATTATTTCTAACATTAACATTTTGGAGTCTACTGCCTACCATACTAACTTGCTTCATTCTCTTCACTCAACTCATGCTCACCTTCAGAACAGTTACCACACACCACTGCTCACCACTTTTGCCTTTCTTCCATAAATTTTTCAACTTTCACAATGAATACAAATCACGCACATTGCACTGAACAAAATCATGCAAATTAATTTCATACAACAAGAACATCTTGGCTGTCATTGTTCTATCATGCATTGATGCCATACTGACAGTATCAAATTTAAATTAAAATACAGGGTTTACTTAAAACTAAACAACACAATCTATGACACCCCCCCCATAAAATAATAATAAAAATACTATAATGAATTATTACTAACTAAATTATGAAAAAATGACTTAGTGTTGATTAGTTCGTACTAGTGAAAGCTAACTTATAGAATGCCCCCCCCCCACCATACCCAACTAAAATGACAGGTGTTATTTGAATAGCAGTTGGAGCTGATCTCCCACAATAAATCTTTGACCCCATTGAGATGCCCAAGAAAAAGGGGAGAACCAGAGGTCATCCCTAGAAGCTGTATAAGGAGTGTGAGATGCAGGTATTTTGAATACAGAGTTGTGAACAATTGGAATGTCTTGCCTGACAGTGGTGTCTGCAGAGAATTTCAGCGTGTTTAAGGTGCGGCATGATGAGCTATGTGTATGCCAGAAGAACCTCCTAGATAAGACTGACTTCATGAGGTCTTGAGATAATAATAATTATTATTATTATCTCAAGATCTCATGAAGTCAGTTTATTATTTGTAATAATAATAATTATTATTATTATTATAGGTGTTGTGTGAGCAATAGTTTGTGTTGGTCTTCTATGATGTCTTCCCACTCCATGGAGATGCCTGTGTAATAATAATATTAAGAATTTTTAAACAGAAGTATATAAAGTTTGCAGAGTCAAAATTGCCAGGTAAAATTCTACAGCATTTATTCCTTAGAGCCTTTCCCAATTTCTCATCATCATATTCCTGATATGTGTCTCAAGGAGTATACTGGATACTATTATATTAACATGACTAACTTTGTTCTAGTTTTCTATCAATCAAATTTTTCTATCATTGTAACAAACTTCAGCACAAATTTTTTTTTTTTTTTTGAGTAGATGTTTATTATTATGATTATTTTCTTGATCCCAATGGAGTCACAGGACTTATTGTGGAAGGTCAACACTAGTCAGTACAAGTCTATCATACCACTCTTTTGGGGATAGTCCCCTTATCCTTGTTCCTTCACCTCATTCTACTATAAAAATCTCCCAGTGTTAACTTGATAATAACCACTCAACAGCTTAAATTTCTCAATCATATCCCCCCCCCTTTGCCACCACACTATGCAGTCTGCTTTCTTCAGTCTATCCTCATAAACACTATACAGTATTGATATCATTTTTGATATCCATCTCCATACCCTCTCCAATGTCACTTCATCTGCTTCAAATACAGGGCACCAGATCTGAGTATATAAATCAAGATGGGGTGTGATCAAAATTTTATACATTGGAACCATGATCCTTTTATCTCTTGGGGTAAATATCATTCTCAACATTGCAGCAATTCTCTGCAGTGTCTTTATAACCTTTGCAATATGTCCTCTTAACTTCAAATTTCTGTCTATAATCATCCTGAGATCCCCTGTTTCCTCCACTTCTTTCAGTATAACTCCACCAAGTGAGAATAAAGCATCCCATTGGATTCCAAATTTCAAAATCTTACATTTAGTCTGTCACCTGGATTCATTTGTGCACATTTCCAGCTTATTCAAATCTTGAAGAGCTGAAACATCAGCACTATTATTAATAACCCTCCCTCGTCACTGAAATAGGAAAAGTTTGAGAGTCTGAAGAAAAGAGACATGGAGAAGCATGAGGAAGAAAATTATCCAACAAAAACTATGTACATCTTGTACAAGACATATGACAGTAACAAAACAAGCATGAGATATGGAGCAGTAACCACTGAGGCATTCTTAGTACAAGTGGGGATTTATTAAGAGTAAGCATTGAGCCTCTTCTTCTTTGTCATGCTCCTTTATGTGTTGACAGAGATGCAAGTACTAAATCACCCTGGACAGCAATGTTTGCTGCTGATGTGGTGACCTGCACAGAATGTGAACAGGAAACAGAAGAAAGACTTGGACAATATTGACTTGTGGATCAGTAGAATCAAGAGTACATCTCTTGTGGTGAAGCAGTAGAGAGTATAACATTAGAAGGCACAGATGCCACATGTGTCTTAGTTCACATACCTAGGATGATGTGTCCAAAGTGATGGACACATAGAACACAATAGGAGAATCCAATCAGGGTGGATAATCTAAAAGAAGGTTTCAGGTATCTTGTGTGATATAAAAGTGTGTAGCAAGCCAAAGTAAGACCAGTACTGATGTATAGAAATGATACCTGTCAGATGACCAAGAAATGGGGTGAAAGAGAATGGGTGCAGCTGAAATGAGAATGTTGAGACTTGCAAGTGGAATAATAAGAGTGGATAAGATCAAAAATTGACTGATCTCGAGTGGTAACTTTAAGGCAAAAGTGGCTTGATCACATTATATGGCAATATGAATGCCTTGTGGGAAGAAGAGTGCCAGCTCTGAAGTGGCCTTGATGACATCAGTTTACTCAATTCCTTATATACCTCTTACTCACTCACTCACCATCAGTGGTTCCTTCCCCATTTCCTTTGCTCTCAAATTTTTCATTATTTTACAATAACAAGAATGGAATACTTTAATGAACTGCTCATTTAACATCTCTACTATATCCTTCTCAGTGTTTATCATTCTGACATTATCACTGACCAACATCATCCTCTCATAATCATTCTTCCCTCTGACGCATATCGAAAAAAAAATTCCTAGGATTTCTTTTAGCATCATTTGCTAACTGCTGCTCATTCGCACTTTTCCTGCTCTTACTAAGCGAGTCAGGTTCCTTGTTTGCTCTTCATACTCCTCATGTAACTGATTATCTCCACTCATCCTGTTCCACCTCCACAATGCTTTTTTCTTTCAGACTGCATGCTTCACCTCTTCAGTGATCCATTTTACACTTACCTTATTTAATCTCTTGACCTTTGGAATACATAATCACCTACCTTATAGTTCCACATATAACTCCTCTCAAAAGTCCTGGCTAGCGACCACCCTAGTGATCACTTCATGGTAACTTTCACCAAACTGAAGGAAGATGTGACATTTCATTTACATCAATATCTTCTGATGCAATAATCTAATCAAAGACTCTTGAGCCACATGTGGCCTCTGTTATATACTGCATAAGGTAGTTATCCCTTAACAACTCAAGAAATTCGTTGTCTTTGGTTCATGATGCTGTCTCTTCATTCATCAACATTACCATAATTGAAATAACTCATAATGATCAACCTTTTATTTGTCAGACCAACTATAGTCTAATAACTAGAGACTATTTGATAGACCACTTCACACCATACTGCTTCAAAATGAATCTCAGTACTTGCTCCTGGTATCTCCACCCTAGAGGAGCATAACTCCTCTGCCATCATCGATAACATCCCCCCCCCCTTTCTTGTCTGCTATGTCTGTGTTTCCAAAAGACTACATATCACTCCATGTCTATTCCTGTCAGAATGTCATCCTGGTTCAACCATGTCTCACTTATACCAAGTTTTGGGCGAATGAATTCTACCAATGCTACAGTTTCATTCCCCTTGTTTTGAATACTTATAGTATTTGTAAACTTTTAGCTCATTTCTGTTTCTATAACAATCCCACTAGCACCACTTCTCAGACACAGTGACTCTACACTCTCCCCTATCCATTCTTTTCTCTTATCACTGATAATACACCTAAATATTATCTGTGTATTATCACTGATAATACACAGATAATATTTAGGTCTTGCCCTCCCCAGACCTAAATATTATCTCCACATCCTTGACTGTCATAATCCTTTGTTGAGCATTCACACATCTATTCCTGAAACCATCATCTACACTTTTTACACAGTGTACCCCTGACCTTCCACGTCCACTCTGTGTTCATTCTCTCTTAATCTCTCCACTTACCACTCCATTCACAAACTTGCCTACCTTACTCTCCTGCTTTTCCACAACACCTCTTACTTTCTCAGGTCTTACATTCATTTCAGTCATTATCTCTTGAAGCAACAGTCTCTCTCTCTCTCCCTTTCTTTTTTTTGATATTGCCTGCATTTAGTTTATTCGTTAATGAGAATGAATGTGGAGAAAACTTCTTGGAAATATTTAATAAGTGAGTGTAAGAAATGCGAGTCATCTCAGGATCGAAAGAATGAAGCGACTCATGTTATGGATGTACGAAGCAGGATTATTAAAGTGTTGTGGAGAATGTAGAGGAAGCAGTGAAAGAAATACAAATGAGAGTTTAAAGGAAGTGGTTGAAAGTAATAGTATGGATGATGATGATATGCTAGAAAGAAATTGCATTGTAATGCAGACTCCTTCACAGGCCAAAACATGAGCTAAAGTGACTGGAGAAACAATTGACATGTGGAAATAGTGAGTTGGAAAAGTGCAAAAAAACTGGGAGAAATGAGATAGTATTGTATGGAGATTCAATGACAGGGGAGGTATACTTAATGAGAATGTGAAGAAAGCATGTTTTCCAGGTGCAGAGATAAAGGATGCTAGTGATGTTGTAAGTATGCAGTAGAAAGATTCTTATGAGTTAATTGTGTAGGCAGGCAAATGATATGAAAGGTGAGAAAGATGCAATGAGGGAAGATATGAAAGAGTTCTTAGAAGAAGCAAAAATGAAGAGTAAGAAATTAAAGAATGCGAGTCTGTTGCCTCAGTATGATTAGACAGAACTGAGAAGGGCCATGATTGTAAATGATAAGTTTGTGCAGGAGAAATAGTGTGCAATTTATAGATTTCTACAGGGAATTAGACTTGTATATGCATGTTAGACTGTACTTAAATGATTTTGGAGTTATTTTCCTTGAATAAAGTGCTGTTTGGTGAGAGTTTGGAAGTGAAAACCAAGGAAACTAGAGATATTAGGGAGAAGCACTGAAGCATGTGTCTAGCCACCCCTAGGATAGATAAGTATGAGTTCAGGAATGATTGTGAAGAACTGGGTGGAGTTTCTCAGGTTTTGAATTTGAATGGGCAAGTAACGAGTTCATGTAATGGTAACTGTGGACTCAAAGGGATGTTGAAATGCATGTACACGAATGCTAGAAATATCAGAAATAAAGGAAAGGCATTTTTGCCATTGGAAAGCCTGACTTGGCAAAACATTATTGAGATCAAATCAGTGAGATCTTGTTGTCAGAGAATGTAGTTACATGAATAGAATGTAATGGATATTGTATTTTCAGAGAAAAAATAGGGCAGGAGGAGGGGTATCATGAATAATAGCAGAAGAACTTCAACCAACAAAAATAGCAGTTAAGGAAGATTATAGATCTGATGGAAATGGGTTCATCTGAGACTGTCTGGCATGAGATAAAGACCAGTTTATCTCATGCCAGATAAACTGGTCTTTCAAATTATTTCAAACAAAATAATTTGAAATTTTCAAACTATTTCGTTGGTTACTGCTAGAGAAGGGGTGGTCCAGAAGAAGATGTGGGCGACATGCATCAGCAGATTAAAACAATGAGTGCAGCCAGAGCAATTATAGATCTGATGGAAATGGGTTCATCTGAGACTGTCTGGCGTGAGATAAAGACCAGTAGGGCCAAACTATTTCATTGGTTCCTGGTATAGAAGTGGTGGTCCAGAAGAAGATGTGGACGACATGCATCAGCAGATTAAAACAATGAATGCAGCCAGAGCAATTATCATGGGAGACTTCAACTATGGTGATATAGATTGGAAGGAGGAAAGGGCATGGAAGGGCAAAATGGAAATGGAATTTCCATTTTCCAACGTTTTATTAAAGGATAATCCTGAAACAGCATGAGATGAAAGACATCAGGGATTTGAGAGTGTTGCATCTGGTCATATCATCAAATGATCTGTCTATAACTATAGTAGGAACTATACCTCTAATCAGGAAAAGCAACCATGACTACATCCCAGGACAAGTAATCTTGTCCTGGGAGGTTGCTCAACATGTGGAAATTTCAGTCAAGAAAGGATTTATGTGGTATCATGAATTATCCTTATGAGGCAACTATCCTTGTGAGGCAATTATCCTTATGAGGCAACTTGCAGTTGTGCATAAAGAAAAAAGCTACGTTAAACTGAATATCATTAATGCATTGGAAGTGGTCAAGGATTGTTTGAGTGAGGCAGTATCAGAGTCCATACTGGGTCAGGAGGATAAATCGAATAGGAATTAAGTGGATGTCTAGCAATACAAAGCAGGAGCTGCAAAGAAAGAAAGCATTGTGGAAAGAATATGAACAACAAGGTGATCAACATGCCCATGAGCAATATATAAAGCACAAGCTAGAAGAGTAACTACTATAGTAAGGAAGACGAAATCAGATTTTGAGAGAAAATTAGCTAAGCAGACCAAAGTAAATCCAAAATTGCTATTCAGTAAGTAAGAGAAAGAATGATTATGGAAAGATGACTATTCAGTGCTGATAGTAGAAAGGTGACAAGCAGAATTAATAGTTCAGTTACTAAGTGATCACTTTGCACTTATCACCTGGATGATAAAGTTATCATCCAGGTGATAACTTTGCCAATTACTGAGGTGACAGAGACTGATATAAGCATTGAGGTAGATGAACTGGAATTACTCTGTATATATTGAAAAATATCAGTGTGAATACAGCAGTGAGCCTGGATGATATGTCAACTCGTGTGCTACAAGGATGTACAAGTGACTTGTCAGTGCCTCTGGCAAGGTTCCAAGGGAGTGGAAAAAGGATAAGATAACATAAAGGTGGATCCAAGACAACAGTAGCAGAATACCAATTAGTATATTTGGAGTGGTGGTTAAAGTTTTTCAAAAGTTGGTTAAAAGAAAAATTCAGGAATGGATGGATAGGAACATGATTCTTTATAGGGAGAAGCATGGCTTTGTAAAAGGTATGTCCTGCCTTAGTAATTTATTAACATTATAAGGTGACAGCAATACTGGATAAAGGAAATATCTACATCATGGTGCAGCTTGACTTCGGAAAGCATTTGACAGAATACCAAATAGAAAACAATTACGTAAGTTGGAGCAAATGGGAATGGATATGAGACTGATGGTGTGGACAGAGGGTGGCTGACAGACATATCAGAAGGTGGTGTATGGTAAAGGGGAATCAGAGCAAATGAGAGAGATTAGTGGAGTGCCCCAGGGCTCTGTACTAGGCTCTCTATTCTTTAATTTGTACATTAATGATATAGTGGAAAATTTAAATGGGGATATGCAGTTGTTTGCCAATGATGTAAAACTAGGAACAGCAATAGTTGATAAAAGTGATGTAGATAATTGGCAGTGTGGGCAAAGGACAATGGTTGTCAATTCAGTATTGTAAAATGTGAGGTGATGCACTTCAGGATGAAAATAATACATACTTCATATCATATTGGTGGTACTAATTTACAGGAAATTGACCTGGATGGGGGGGGGGGGGGGTAAATAGAGATTTGAAATTCAGAAGACACATTGCCAGAGTTGGCAAAACAGCTCAGAGGATTACTTGGATGCTGAAGAACACATTCACAAGTAAAGGAAGGTTATTATTCCTCTTTATAAAGCTATTATTTGGCTACATGTTACTACTGTGCACAAATTTGGTCACCTCAGTTTCTTGGAAATTGGGAGGTGGTTGAGAGGATTCAGAGACAAGTGACCAAGCTGGTGGCAGGTGTGTTGAATGTTCCCTATGAGGGTAGATTGTATGTGAATTGCAGAGTTTAGTTAACAAGCAGAGCAGAAGGGGATATCATAAAAACTTATAAGTTACTAAAGGAATTCTATAAAATTGACACAGAAGGAAATTTTCAATGCATGGGAAGTAGGGGGGGGGAAAGAGGGATCACATTTGGAAGTTTTCTAAGCATGTGGTTAGCAAGGGTGTGAAGAACAGGTTCTTTACTTGGAGAGTGGTGAATCAATGGAATGGATTGCCAGATGTCGTCGTGAGCACCCCAACAGTGAATAGTTGCTAAATGAAACAAGCAGTAATAGCACAATGATAAAAAACACTCAACAGGGATGCAGTCAGGAATACATATCCATACTTGGAGTAGAAAAAGCCATCAAAGGCTTGAAATGTGAAAAAGCAGTAGGAATCGATGATATTTGACCAGAAATGCTGAAGTATGGTGGTATAAAAGATTGTCAGTGGCTAGACTGCATAGTTCAGAAGGCCTGAACAGAGTGACGAATTCCCGATGATTGGAGCAGATCTCTCATAGCACCCATACATAAAAAGGGAAATAAAACTGAATGTGAGAATTTCAGAGGTATTTCCCTACTGAGTGTTCCTGGTAAGATTTATGCAAGTATACTTGAGAAACGGTTGAGAAGAGTTGTGGAAGAAAAGCTTGGTGAAGAACAAGCTGGATTCAGGCCAAATAGAGGCTGATCATCACTTTACAAGATAGTTGAGAAATCATGAGAATATAACAAAGATCTGTAAAAGGCATATGACAAGATGTCGAGACAGAGGCTATTCAAAACGCTACAGTTATATGGTGTCAATGGGGCATTATATCAAGCAATATTTAGTCTTTATTTGAGCTGTAAGTCAGCAGTTAGAATTGACGGAAATACAAGAAGGTGGTTTAATGTTAAATCTGGTGTGAGACAAGGATGTACATTATCCTTTCTTATTTATTATCTATGTGGATCACATTTTGAAGGAAAGTGGTATTAAACCTGATATCAAAATTGTAGATGTTAATCTGAGCACTTTGATTTATGCTGATGATGTTATACTTCTAAATAAATCTGCTACAAGTCTGCAAGATTCCCTGATTAAATTTTATAACTGTTGTAATAGATATGGTATGAAGCATTAAAAAGACAAAGACAATGAAAATAGGCAGAAACATTGAAAATATCAACTGTATTGTGAATGGTGAACCTATAGAACAAGTAAGACATTTCAGCTACTTGGACATGATTTTAAGTGAAGATGGTATATTAAATATGGAAATAGACAACAGAATCAACAAAGCAGGAATGGTATGAAGTCAACTGAATAAATTTACATGGAATAAAAGAGAAATTAGCTGTAAACAAGACAGTGCTGAAATCAATTTTATCGTATGGATCTAAGAGCTGAGTTAGAAATAAAACATTTGATCCAAGACTAGAGACCACAGCACAGCTATGCGAGCCCTGAGAAAGATTATGGGCATGAAGAGATGGGATCAATGGCAATATCATATTAAAAATGAGGATATTAGGAAAGAATTTGACATTGTTAGCATCCAGGAATGCATTAGCAGAGCTAATCTCAGGTGGTAAGGTCACTTAAACAGAATGGGCGAGGAAAGATTAGCAAAGCAAGTGTTCTCTGCAGGAAAAAGACCCAGAGGAAGACCAAGATATAGGTGGATTGATACAAAAAGAGCCATAGAAGACAGAAATATAAGATCTGATAATATTGGAGTCATGACAGGTAACAGACTGATTTGGAGGAAAATTGTAGATAGGAAGTCAGTAATGATGTAAATTTTTCATGTAGTACTATCATATCTTGTACACCCCTTGAAGGTACCAAGAATTTGATGATGATCTCCATACAAACTATATCATTAAACAATTGTTATCACAGAACCCTGTGTTTCTTCTCTTTTTAAGACGCTACACCTCTATACAAAATTTACTGGCTCCTCTAGCCCAATCATACATATAACCAGGCTACCAACTGGCTGTCTATCCTCATCCCACTCAGTTTCAATAATAGTTCTATGGTATTCTATGAAATGCCTTTGCAAATTCAAGAAAAATTACCATATATATCTCTCTTGTCAAATACACTGTTTCTTTTAACGTAGTGCAGTGTAACGTTGCTGAAACAAACCCATGCTATTCTCTAGCAAGATCTTTATTCTCATCAATCCAAGTTTGTATTCTATTTCTAACCAGTCCAGTCCCTCCTTCACTTTTGCCACTACACTCTGATGCACAACTGGCCTATAGTCAGACACTCTGATTTGGATTCTTCTACATGTAGTAGTACTACTACTATTGTGCCCTCTTTCCACTTTTCTGTGGCAGATCTTGTTTGTCAGACTCACATTAACAGCCAGTCAAGGACAACGTCATCTCCCATGCACAGTGCCTTTATATTCATAGTAATATTCCACAGCCTTATTAATATCAAGTGTACTTAAATTTCAAACTCTTGCTTTCCTGAACTGCTAGTATCCCCTCGTTACCTGCTGTTATTCAACACTACAGACACATTCACACTTTCTTCTAACAACCATATAACTGTAGTATTCTTTGCAAGATTTCATTTTGCATCCTCAGACAATGTCTATTCATATGTCAATTTCTTCTTACTAGACTGTGTTTTTATATTCCTGGTGATGTCTTTTTCTGGAGCTATTGCATAATTTAAGGAATTATGCAAAAGAGATGCAGTGAACTGAATTTGAACAGATTCCCAGGCATGGGTGGTAGTGCTAGTAGTTATACTGTGGCAGGTCACCAGTCTATTTCATTAATTCAGCATAATCTGCTGCTCTGCAAATCCACACATCTCTTTTGTTCTGCAAAGATTGCACCTATCTAGCCTACTTTCCATTTGTGTTCTCTGTCAACCACATGATCACTCTTATGAACTGGTGGCATCATAGTGACTTCATCTGTTCACTATATAATACTATTATTATTAAATTCACATTCCACTTGTCTCAGATAGTTATTCAAAAGCAGTTAATGGAATTCATTCTCTGTGTTCTTTCCTGTTTCATTTTTGACTGTCCTGGTTGGCCGAGTGGATAGCATATCTGCTCTCCAGCCAACAGGCTGTGGGTTTGAATCCCACCATGGGCATGGATGTTTGTGATTGTCTGTGAAAATACTAGTGGTGGTGATACACGGTAGATGGTGTTGCTGTAGATGATGCAATTGGTGGAGACAGAGAGTCATCTACAACAACGCCATCTACCGTGTATCACCACCACTAGTATTTTCACAGACAATCACTCTGATTGTCTGTGAAATAATAATAATAATAATTTTAGTCACTCATTACTATCATCTGCCTGTGATTTGCCAGTCTCATATCCATCATCATCATTTTCTGTCAACCACGTCTCATTTATACCAATGATTTGAAGACCAATTAATTTTATCAATGCCACAAACTCTGTCCCTTTAATCCTAACTGTCCTTGCATTGGTATATGAGCATAATGGCTTGCCTTGGTCTCCCTTTCCTTTCTAACTTTGTCATTCCTCAAAACAGTTTATTTTGTTTTGTTTACGAAACAAGTGACATTAGAATGTACCAGATTTTCTGGCAGCTGAGACAGGTAGAGATGGCTGGGGAATAATGTTATTCTAAGAAGAAATATCTCACCTTGTAGGTGTTATCATAAGTAACAAGGCATTTCATTCACAAGTTACTAAAGTCATGTTTTTCCACTTTAAGCACTATGTGTAGATTCTTCAAGTTTTCATTCTTGCACTGTAGGAGTGATTATTTGTCAACCAAGAAAAGTGGAATATGTGTTATCAACAAAATAGGATGGGGGGGGGGGTAGTAGTCAGTAAGAGAAAATTATTGGTGAACAGGAGAAAAAGGAGAGATGAAAGAACAAAATCTTTGTCAAGGAAAACGAGAGCATCACTGCAAATAAAAATAAAAAAAACACTGGCAGTATAACTAGATGAGTGAGGATACTGTTCCAGTGTTGGTAAATGCAGAATTTTACGATTGAAGAATACAGTATTTTACAATTTACAACCTGAATAAAACTTTCTTGTAAAACAAAGTATCATTCAGTTTTTTTTTTTTTTTTTTTTTTTTTAGGGGAGAGAAGGGGATGGAGAAATTTAAAAAAAAATGAGAAAACAAAATAAGGAATCATTGCAATCATGAAAAAACAGTGATAGAAGTGAGTTATTGTTCCACTGAAATAAGAAGACAATCTTGAATACTTTGCACATAAACAGGGATACTTCAAATTTTGATCATCCTGTCTTGTGGAGTACCATCCAGTGATCCAAATGCTGTGAAACTTTGCAGGAATACATTGTGTTTGGTTTATAGTTTATTTGGCACAAAAACTACAAAGGTCATACTGTGCCATACTAAACGTTACAACATTAGCATTTACAGAAAAATAGTTTCACAAAGCAGAATCTCTAGGTAAACAGAACTGCTGCAGAGGGCGCACAGCAACACACAAGGTCAGAGGTTATTATTATTATTATGGGTGACTCCAGGGAGTCCTTAGACTCATCGAGGGAGACCCCAAACATCATGTCCACACAACTATACAACATTCTCACAGTATCTATCATACCTTGCCTTGAACTCACTCACCGTCATAGCACCCACAACAGACTCTGGCAGCTTATTCCACTCATTTACCACTCTAAAAGTAAAGAACCCAGCTCTAACACCCTTGCTAACCACACTCTTGCCCAGCTTTCATAGATCTCCCCTAGTTCTCCCACCACCAGTTCTGATTTCAAAAATATCCTCTGAAATAATCCTATAGAAACTCTTTAGCAATTTGAATGTCTCAATCATATCTCTCCTTTTCCGCCTATCAACTAATTTTTGCAACCCACAAATCTTCAACCTGTTCTCATAAGGTTCATTCCATAGACTTGCTATCATCTTGGTCACTCGCCTCTGGATCCTCTCCACCTCCTCCCCATCAAGAAGAAACCTAGGTGACCAAATCTGGGCACAGTAGTCGAGATGAGGTCTTATCAAGGTTCGGTACAGAGGTACAATAACTTGCTTTTAACCAAGTGAGTTGATGAGCTGATTTAGCCACTTTTGCAATGTGCCCCCTAAACTTCATCTCCCTATCCACCAACACTCCCAAGTCCCTGGCCTCATCAATCTCATGGAGTACAGCTCCACCGATGTGGTATACTGCTGCTAATCTTTTCACCCCAAAATGCATAACCTTACATTTTGTCACATTAAATTGACATCCATTCTCCTTAGCCCAGAACTCCAATCTATCCAAGTCATCCTGCAGGATTTTGACACTTCTGCATTCACTATTGCCCTATCTAACTTTGCATCATCAGCGAACAAATGAACTGTTCCTCTTAGATCCTTCCCTACATCGTTAACGAACAAATTAAACAGCAGTGGTCCAAGAACAGAATCCTGCGGCACACCACTAGTCACAGGCCGTCTTTTGGACTCTACTCCTGAATAAACTACTCTCTGATATCTCTCCATCAACCACTCACCTATTACAGTAGTAACTTATATTGTTAAAATAGTTAACAATATAAGTTAATGCATAATATATGAAACACTAAACCAAGGAATGCAGTATCTACATATATGTAAGATTATAATAGATGGATTTATAGCTGTACAAAAATAGCCAAAAAGGGATTATTATACAATATGCATGGATGAAAATTAAATTTAGCAATGCAGTAGAAACAGAATTTAGAATACATATAAACAGAATTACTAGAAAGTACACAAATAGGTAAGATGTCCTACAGAACTACATGATTAAATGAAAAGTAAAGTAGTAAATAAGATGCATACACAATATGCATGTTAAGCGATGCAGTATCTACATATAAACAAAATTAATGCAGAGGTGTCAGCAGTACATAAATAGATAACTATAGGTTAACATATGTATATACAAAACAAGTCAAGGAAAGCAGTGTCTACATCTTGTAAGATTACAACAAACATTATTATACTAATACTTAAAGAGTCAGAAAGGAATTATACAGCATTGATGCATAAAATTTAAGTTTAGCATTATGGTATTTCCATATTAACAAAATTACAGCAGGGTGATACAAATATACAAGATCAAGGCCTATGGTAATACATGATTGGTCAGATTTAACATAATGAACAATATATGTGTATAAAAGTTAAGTTAAGCAAAAAAGTATTTACATATAAACAAATTGATGGTCAAATGTGTTTGTACAAATGAATTCTTTCTAAAAAATTAAAAACATGCAATTTGCCTGAGTCTGCTAGCATTTCCCTGAGTGTATATGACTTGGTTAGATATGTGAAAATTTCATTCCTCTCTCGTGTAAATTTTTGACAATCTACCAGAATATGATGAATAGTGAGATGTGTGTTGCATTTTTCACATATTTGAGGATCATCAGCTCTCAGTAAATGAGAATGCGTAAGGTGACTGTGACCTATGTGGAGCCTAGCAAGGAGAACCTCCTCCCTTCTCTTTGTACGTTCACTAGAATGCCAGTGTTTAATTTCAGGTTTTAATGTTATATAATTTGTTTGTTGATGTTTCTTGCCATGTTAACTCCCATTGAGCAATTAGCTTTGATCTATGGAACTGTCAAATAGTATGTGGAGAAGTTATGGGCTGATTTAGCAGCTGCAGCCTCATTTCCTTTGATTCCGATGTGTCTCGGAATCCAGCAGAACTGAACATTGAAATTAAGGATTTTCATTTTGTGAAGCAGGTGTAGTAGCACTTCATAAAGTATTGGATGAGGATTATACATAGGAGAAGAGATAGCCTGTAAAGAGCTCAACGAGTCTGTATAAATTATACACTTTTGGTAGCAGTTTTCTTTTATATGCACAAGTGCAAGCTGAATGGCATGTAATTCTGCTGTATAATTACTGCAGTCAGGTGGGATCCGATTTGAGATAATGATGTCAGGAAACACAGCAGCACAGCCAACAGAGGTGTTGGTTCTTGAACCATCAGTATAGATGAGTAAGAAATCAGCGTGTGCTGCTCTGTATGCATTAAACAATTGCAGATGGATGGATGATGGGGTATAAGATTTCTGTAGCTGACAAAGTGAGAGGTTGCAGGATGGTGTGCAAGCCTGTCATGGAGGAATGCTGTTATGTTTAACTAATGTTGTCAACATTTATACTAACAGCTTGCACAGCTTCTTTAATACTCATATCAAAAGGATGTATAGCAGCTTGATGTGTGTGTGATATTGAGCTTCCAATGCAGAGAGAAGATACTATTCCATGTAGGGTGATCTGGGAGAGAGTTTATTTTTAGGGCGTAATTCAGAGACAACTGTTTCCGTCTAAATGATAGAGCCGGTTCATTTGCTTCTACATAGAGACTTGGAGTGGGTGAGGTGCGAAAGGCACCAATAGCTATCCGTATACCCTGATGATGGATGGAATCCAACCATCATAGGTTACTCTGTCTTGCCAAACCATAGACTTGGGACCAATAATCTAGCTTTGAACGTATAAGTGCACGATAAAGATGGAGCAATAAAGCTCGATCAGCACTACACCCAGTAGAGGATAGAGTGCGAAGGAGGTTGAAAGTTCTTTTGCACTTTTCTCTTAGTTGACAAATGTGTGCTAGAAATGTGAGTTTTCTGTCAAAAATGAGTTCCAAGAACTTGGTTTCTGTAGTTTTCGACAGAAGTGTACATAGACATTTTTTCTGTTGAAAACTTAAACCCATTATTAAGAGCCCACAGAGAGACGTGATCAATTGCTTGCTGAAGTTGTCTTTCAATTACCCTCACGTTACGTATATTGACAGTAGATTGTGAAGTCATCAACATATAGAGCATTGTCTACAGTGGGAGGAAGCTGTTCAATGACTGAATTGATTTTAATAGCAAAAAAGGGTTACACTTAAGACAGAGCCTTGGGGAACACCTTGTTCTTGAAGATATTGTCGAGATAGCATACTTCCCACTCTGACTTGGAAAGTTCGCCTGGACAGAAAGTTTTTAATAAATATAGGGAGGTGTCCTTTGAGACCTAGGTTATAGAGGTCTTTTAATATGCCATATCTCCAGGTTATTTCCAGGTTTTTTCCATGTCAAAACAAAACAGAGACAAGATGTTCTCGCTTCAGAAATGCATCTCTTATACAAGTTTCTAACCGAACTAAATGGTCTAAAGTTGATCGATGTCTACGGAAACCACATTTTGTATTGGAAAGAAGACTGTTTCTTTCTAAATACCAGAGAAGTCTGGCATTAACCATTTTCTCTAGTATCTTACAAAGACAGCTGGCCAGAGCAATGGGTCGATGATTATTTGCTTGTGTTGGATCTTTAACTGGTTTTGGGATAGCAATGACAATTGACTTATGCCAAGAATTTGGAAACTCTTCCTCTTCAAGTATTCTATTGTATAATAAGAAGATCCAGAGAAGATGATGATAGATGAAGAAGAAGATCCATAGAAGATGATGTTAGATGTTTTATCATTTCATAATGGATGTCATCAGGTCCTACTGCACTAGGGTGAGATTGTAGGAGAGCTCATTTTAGTTCTTCCTCGACAAATGGCTGCTTATATGGCTGAAGAATGTTGATAGAAAAATTAAGCCTTTGTTTCTCTTGCTGCTCTTTCAATATTAAAAATTCCGGAGAATATGAAGCTGTTGCTGAGATTTTAGCAAAACTTTCTCCCAAAGTATCTGCAATAGCTTTGGTATCATCAGGAACACTTCCATTATAGTCTAAGGTGGACAAACAATGTGTACTATATCTGCCTTTCATTTTCTTATTTTATCCCATACAATTTTTGGACTGGTCATTTGATTAATTGATGTAGTAAATCGGATCCATGATTGTTTTTGACTCTGACGTCTTACAAGCTTTGGCTCGAGCACTCTTGAAAGTTATTAAATTTGATGTGGTGGGGTATCTACGAAATATGCTCCATGCTCTGCATTGATATTTTTTGGCTGCCTGACATTCTGGGTTCCACCAAGGCTTTGGATAGACTGGAAATCGAGATGATGTTTTTGGGATGGAGGTTGTTGCTGCCTGGACAATGCATTCTGTTATATATTTTACAGCTTCATTGATAGGTTTTTGACTGATGGCATCAGCATTAAATTTTGCAAGATGAGAGAAAGTGTTCCAGTCAGCCTGGTCCATTTTCCATATAGGTATCCGTGTGGGTGAACATGGTAGCTGTGAAGACATTGTACAAAGAACGGGAAAGTGATCACCTCCATATATGTTCTCTTCAACGTCCCACATGAGCAGTGGAAGAATGGAAGGGGAACAGATTGTAAGATCAATTGTGGAATATGAGTGGGTAGGTATATGGAAGAAAGTATTGAGTTTATTATTTAGAAGGGAAAGGTTATTATTATCAAGAATTTTTTCAATGATTCGACCTCGTCTATTAGTGTTGGCACTACCCTATAGAGTACTGTGATCGTTAAAGTCACCCATCAAAAGTATGGGTTTGGGAAGTTGCGAGATAAGGTTATCAAGATCAATTTCATTTAACTTAGCATTTGGTGGTAAATAAATTGACCATACTGTAATAAGGAATCCCACAGGGAAGCAAATTGCTACCGCTTCCAGAGAAGTATTAAGTTGGACCTGATGGAAAGGAGTATGACTGCCCACTAGGATAGCTACTCCTCCATGAGCAGGACTATCTCTAGTTCTATCCTTACGTACAACAGTGAAATTCCTAAAGATATGGTCACGTACAACAGTGAAATTCCTAAAGATATGGTCCTCATTGGGTTTTATGTAAGTTTCCTGTAGAGAGAAACAGAAAGGTTTGTGTTTCGGCAACAACATCTTGATATCGTTAATATTCTGGCAGATCCCACGACAGTTCCATTGTAAAAATTTTCCTATTGTTTTCGTTTTATTGACTTGTCTGGTTTTCGAGAGGTTGAGGGCTTACCTTTGTCAGATTTATATTTATCCACTGTTTTAGGGAAGTATGGACAGCCAGTGTCCATCTCTTTCTTTGGTAGAATACATTGTGTGTCATATAGAAGCAATATCTAACAGGGTAAAAACAGTAGTTCCAGTATTCACCGCAAAGGACGTTGTAAACATCAAGTGCGTGAAATTTGCATATCATGCAGTTTGGCAGGTGCCAGGAGGGTTTAAAAAGATGGACATGGAATTTTCCCTTAATTCTGGTTGTTAATACCATCCACAGTGATGGCACTAACCTTGCCCCAATGTGTTTTGCTCGTGAAGCTCTACTACCTAAATAATTGCAATGGTGTTGCTGCACTCTGTGAATTTAGACATTTTTAAGAAATAGGATCATCGGGAGTTACACCTGGCAGAGGTTGCAAACCAATCAGGTCGCAACAAGTGAATGAAGTTGCTACTGCCACTGAAGAGTAGGCTTAAAACAATGCCTGTGTTGGAGTTCTCTTGAATGGGTAGAAATGCAGTATCAAGACATATGAATGTACCTTATAAAACTGTCTGGCAAGATTCTGCATTTCTATTCATTTAAGATAACCCTTAGAAAGTCGGTTGACATTCACTTCAACGTTCTTTGACTGAATGGAGTTGGATGCTGCGTGGCCATGAATGACGTTTGGTGAGATGAGGCTCCCTTTCACCTGAACTGTGAATACTCACAATTTCTAGGTATGGGATACTCAAAACCCACATGCAATCCAACAAATTCCTTTGCATTCACCCAAAGTTACTGTCAGGTGATGGTTTACAACTTTGTTTATCATTGGACCATTCTTTTTTGAGGACATTTCCCAGTCAGGTCCTGTAAACTGCTCAGTTACTTCCAAAAGGTATTGAGATGTGGTAAGCAATTTTATTATGCCATAGCTACAGTGGTGCCTGTGCATGGATTCAGTTATTTTCATGCAGGATGGGGCCCCTTCCACACATTGGTCAATCTGTACAGGTGGTTTTTCGAGAACATTTCGTAGAAGCCAGATGATCAGTAGTGCATTTCCCACTGCATGGTTCCCTTGTCTATCTGATCTGACCCCCTGTGACTTCTGGTCCTGGGGATTTCTCAAATACATAGTTTATCGAGATCATCCTGATAACCTGCCAGTGTTGAAAGAGAGCATAATGCAGCATCTACGCAATATCAGTCCTCACAAAATTCTGCCATTTGCAAAGGTTGCAGTTTGTGGCATACTGGGAAGGGCAGCACACCACATCCTGTGAATGCAAAATGGAAGTGAATAAAAATGTGTTATTTTTGCTGGTATCACACCCTGGTGGTGAATTTTGGAACATTTTCCCTCAGATGTCACTTCCACATAATCTGTAGTGTATTCCTGCAAAGTTTTGCAGCATTCGGATCACTAGGTGGTACTCTACAAGGCCTTAAACAGAAATACTATAATACTGATCACCCTGTATTTTGTCGCTTGAAGTGACGAGTGAAACCTTGAAGGTTCCAAACACAACTGTGCTAAAACATTATAATCCAAAGACTGCAGTCCCTGCAAAAAAAAATCAGTAAATCTAAAGTTTACATGATAAGGGACAAATGCATTAAGCTTGCTTCCTTCTCAAATGGCAATTGAGCCTTCTGATTCCTTGTGAAGGCTGTTGAGCAAAACTTTTACCCTATTATATTTCTTTAGGACCTACCTTTCACAAATATGTGCTTTGTGAAAGGTAGGTCCTACTTTAGTAATGCTCATATTTAATAATAAAGTGACAGCTGAGTGGGATATGGCTACACTATATCACTGGACTACAAAGGCATTTGACAAAACACCGCATGTTAAACCTGCATTGGAGCAGGTGGAAATGAATACAAAACTAGTGCCATGGATGGGAGAGATGACTTAAAGAGAAACTCCAGCAAGTTCTAAATGGTGTAGAATTCAGAATGAGGGTGACTAGTGTAGTGTCTCAGGGCCCTATACTAGGGTCACTGCTGTTTGATTTATATATTAATGTGTGTAGGGAATAATTTGAGAGGAAGTATTCAGTCATTTGCTAATGACTCTGGAAGGCAATAGTTAATAAAGTTGATGTAGAGATCCTGGAGGATGATTTAAATAAATTGGATAGTGTGCACAAACTATAGTACTTTTAATGTCACAAAGTGTGAGGTAATACACTTTGGGATGAAAAGATTATATATGAATTAAAGGAAATTAATGAGGTTAGAAATCCATGGATAACATTGGCACTTCAGAGGGAATATTGCAAAAGTGGTCACAAACAGCTAAAAGAAAAACCTGGATGTTGAATAACACATTATCATGTAGAAATAGAAATATTATTATCCATCTTTATATGATTAGGCTTTATTACAGCCACACCATAACTGATATAGGCTGATTTGGCCTCGTGGTGGTTCTTGGAGAATCAGGCTGTGATCCAGAGACAGCTGAGCAAAATAATGAAATTGTGTCATTATTATTATTATTATTATTATTACCTAAGACCTCATGAAGTCAAAGACGCATATGGGAGGTCCTTTTATCACACACACCTCATCATACAGTGTCTTAAACACACTCAAACTCCTTGCAGACACCACACTCTCAGGAAAGGCATTCCAATCATTTACAACTCGGAACGAAAAAAATCAGCCTCTCAATTCCCTGCTCACACCCTCTTTATAGTTTCCAGGGATGACCTTTGGTTTTTCCCCGATATCCCACTATTCTCTGTAAAACTTCTCCAGCACTAATCCTATAAACAACCCCTTACCAACTTGTAGGTCTCTATCATATCTCCCCTCTTCCTCCTGTCCACCAGACTCTGCAAATTACATCTTCTCAATCTTTCCTCATACTCGACATTCCAGAGGTAAGAAACTAATTTAGTCAGTCACCTCTGGACCCTTTCCAACATCTCTTCATCTTTATGAAAACCAGGTGACCAAATCAGGGCACAATAGTCCATATGTGGCCTAATCAAAGCCTTATACAATGGAACAAGAATCTCCCTACTTCTACAAGTCAGTGTTCTCCGCATCATTCCCAGAAGCCTTTGTGTTGTCTTCACAAATTTAGCTATGTGTCCCCTACATTTCAGATCCTTATCCACTATCACACCGAGATCACTTATTTCCTCCACCTCCAACAATATATCCTCACCAAGCATAAATTCTGCATCCCATTTTTGTTTTCCAAATTTTAAAACCTTACATTTTGCAACATTGAACTCACATCCCCATATGAGGATAAATTTGAAGGTATATAGATTGCAAAGTTTAACTGATTGGCAGAAAGGAAGGGACATGATATCAACTTATAAATTAATAAAAGGGTTGGTTCTATAAGACTGATATGAAAGAAATATTTTGGTACATGATGAGTAGATAGAGAACAAGCAGTCACAACTGGAAGTTGTGTAAGAGTGTGGTTATTACTAGTTGCGAGGACTAGATTTTTTGTTTCAAAGTAGTGAATGACTTAAATGGATTGCCAGAGGTGTTTGCGATTCAAAGAGCTCCAGAAATACAACTTAAATCTACTATCCACAAAACATTTTTACTCACCCAAGGTATTAATCTACAGGTATCCCTTGATTAACACAGCGAAATCAATTGCGGCAATCCCTTGTATACACGGCAAGAGTTTTGATTAACGTGGCTTTTACCACGCAAAAACATGCAAGCCTCGTGGCATGAGCATGATGATGTCATTCCTCTCACGCAGCCGTGCTCCCAGAGCCTGAGTGCCAGCCAGTTACTATGGTGCCAGCATTAAGAGTGGGTGTATTACAAGCTCCAGTTGTTCTGCTGTACATAGTTACAAATTACTTCTTCATAAATTTTACAGCACATTGATCAGGTCGAAGAATAAGAGCAATCCCACAACCGGGTCATTAAGTGAAAAAAAGAAGAGAAAAGTAATTACCTTAGATACAAAACTTGATATAATTAAAAGATTTAAACGTGGTGAAAGTAAAAGAAAGATCGGAAGTGCATTTGGTTTTAACGAGTCTACAATACCGACTATTTTATCCAAAGCTGATGAGTATTGCAAGCAAGTTAAAGTTGCATTTACATCTGCAAGTATGAATGCACACGTAACCGGAGTGTTATAATGGTTGAAATGGAAGATCTTGAATATTTGGCTGGAAGACTGCAATCAAAAGAGAATTCCAATTAGTGCTTATAATATCATGGCCAAAGCTCTGAGCCTGTTTTCAAGACTTAAAGAGCCTAAATATAAAAAAGCAATTCAAAATTCACATCTAGCAAAGGCTGGCTTGAAAATTTTAAATCTAGGGCTGGACTAAAGAATGTGAAAATAACAGGTGAAGCTGCAAGTGCCGATGAAGACACCACATCCACATTTCCTGCTGAGCTGCAGAAAATTATCGAAGAAAATAATTACGATTACGGGCAAATTTTCAATGTAGATAAAACTGGCCTCTATGGGGGAAAAAATGCCATCTAGAACTTTTATGTCAAAAAAAGAAGCAGTGCAGCCTGGCTATAAAGTATCAAAAGATCGCTTAACTGTTATGCTTGGAGGGAATGCTAATGGAGATTTTAAATTGAAGCCGCTGCTTGTCTATCAAACTCAGAACCCAAGGAATTTAAAAGGATGTAACAAGAACTCCTTACCTGTAATTTGGCAGGCAAATCAGAAGGCTCGGGTTGCTCAAAGTTCATTCGAAGATTGATTTAAGTCTTATTTTTGCCCAGCAGTTGAAACTTATTGCAAGAGAAATTACTTTAGCTTTCAAAGCTATTTTGATTTTAGACAATGCACCTGGTCATCCAAATTCTCTTATTGATCTGTTTGAGAATGTGAAAGTTTTATTTTTCCCATCAAATACGACATCATTGCTACAACCTATGGAAATGAGCATGATTGCAACTTTCAAAGCCTATTTTCTTAAAAAGACATTCTCAAAGGCATTAGAAACAACAATGGAAGAAAATGCAATTACGCTCCAAGAATTTTGGAAAAAATTTAACATTAAACACGCAATTGAAAATATTCATGGCTCGTGGGAACTAGAAGACAAGTGTCTTCTAGCTGCATGAAAGATGCTTGGAAAAATCTTTTGCCAGAATGTGCTAATGACTTAGGTTCTTTTCAAAATCCTGCGAACAACGTAGTCGAAGAAATCGTTTCAATTGGTGAAGACCTTGGTTTTGATGGTGTTGATGCAGAAGATGATAAAGAATTATTGGATTCAAATTCAAAAGATTTCAGTGACAGAGATCTTCTTGAAATTGAACAACAACGCGCATATGAAGATAATGAACAAATGGAATGTGAAGATGAGGTTCCAAGGGAGATAACAATCAAAGAAATAGATGGAATATTTCGCAGTTTAGAATTGTTTAAGCAGCAAGTAATGGATATGGATCCAGATGTTAATCGAAGAGTACTCGTTTTCCGAGGTCTGGCGAATCATTTTACTTGTTATCATAGAATTTATGCCGATAAGAAGAAAACTAAAACTCTTCAAATGACTCAATAACTTCTTTTGATAAAATAACAGTAAATAATATAGGTACAAGTATTTATTAAACATTTATTTTGCATTCATTTTTTATCTTTCCTAAAAGAGTACCATATAAAATGAATTAATAATATAGTAATCGATAATGGATGAATTGTACTTTTTACCATTGATTATTATATTTGATTAATGCGATTTTGATATACGCGGTAACATGGAGGGATTAATTAACTGCATTAATCGAGGGATACCTGTACTTATATAAATATTGTTATAGGTGAGGTTTTAAAAAACTAAATGTTATGAAGACAAATAATAATATAATGTACTGTTTTGATATTTTTGTAATATGGCCTCTAAATTTCAGTTCTATCATCAATGATGTCATCCTTCCCTTCATCATATTCCACAGGTGGAGCCTCATCAATATAATATACAGTTTGAATCCTTTACAGTCCAATGCGCATAACTATATTTTGCCGCAGTGAAGCAAAACCTTTTTCCTTTGCTCATAATATCTGCTTATTCAAATCATTGTGAAGGATTTCTATAACTTTATTTACTATTGCCCACCCCAACTTAGCATCATCAAGAAACTGATCAAACAATAATCCACAGCAATAACAAAGCCCTAGGCACACTATTAGTCACCTGCTTAATCTTTTATTCTACTCCACCGTACACAGTCCTTTGATTTGTCTGCCAGCCATCCTGGCAGACAAATCAATTTTTGTCCTATCCATTCCCAATTTCTTCCATTATCAGGTGGTATCCTATAAAATGCTTTAGCAAAGTCCAAGATCAGCTGTCCAGCCAAAAGGCTTAGGGTTCAAATCCTGCCATGGGTATAGATATTTGTGATTTTCTGTGGAAACGCACGTGATGATGGACAGTAGATAGCATTGGTATGGATGATGATGGTAGTTGTGGTTTGTTGTAGTTGGTGGATTTGAGGGGTGGAGACAGAATTGTAGAGTAGATGTCCTCCCTCAATGAGCCTTTGGACTCCCTGGAGGTCACGTAATAATAATAATAATTATAGACACAGAGTAAACTGATAAAAAAAATTAAAAAAAAAAACCTATTAAGAAAGCCATGTTTTCCCTGTACAAAAGTATCATATTTTCATCCACCCATTCTTGAATTCTGAATTTATCCAC